>NW_026973675.1:505000-632500 GCF_035594125.1 Scylla paramamosain | reverse complement strand
CTGTTTAGCGTTGAAACAAAGGAATAAGAGGGTGCGTGAGGAGAGAGAGAGAGAGAGAGAGAGAGAGAGAGAGAGAGAGAGAGAGAGAGAGAGAGAGAGAGAGAGAGAGAGAGGATGAAAATGAAGATGAAGATGATGAGGAATAAAAGACTGCTAAGGGTGGAAGTGGAGGAGGAAAGGAGAGGAGGAGGAGCTCTGCAGGAGATGTGACGGTGAGTTGAGCTGATTGCCTCTTACGTACATGCTAGTATTGTGTGTGTGTGTGTGTGTGTGTGTGTGTGTGTGTGTGTGTGTGTGTGTGTGTGTGTGTGTGTGTGTGTGTGTGTGTGTGTGTGTGTGTGTAAAGGTGTGTGACATTCCGTTAGTTCTTGTTAGTTTCGGTAAAAGGATATGTCTTTTTGTCTCTGTCTCCTTGCTTGTCAGTTGGTGTGTGTGTGTGTGTGTGTGTGTGTGTGTGTGTGTGTGTGTGTGTGTGTGTGTGTGTGTGTGTGTGTGTTGCTCTTCTTGTTTCTCTTGTCTCTTGTCAGAAAGTGAACATAAATATCTGGAAAAGAAGGAAAGTATTTCACTCCTATTACACAAACACTTCCTCTCGGCACATCCTCTCTCTCTCTCTCTCTCTCTCTCTCTCTCTCTCTCTCTCTCTCTCTCTCTCTCTCTCTCTCTCTCTCTCTCTCTCTCTCTCTCTCTGTGAATGGAGTGTGGAAGGTGGGTGGAGAGATAGGTGGGTGGAGAGATGTTTTATCCTGTTTTGTTTTTGTCTTCACCTTTTCTGGTACACGTTCATCCTCTTCAGAAATTAAGTGGATTTTATGTTGCACTTGGAAGTCTCCTTCTTGTGTTCACTGTACTATTAGACATCCTTATTTTAAATACTTGGTTAAATGTATATATATATTTTTTTTCCATTTCTTCTTTCTCCGCTCTTCTTTTCATGGTAATTACTTTCATTTTTGGCTCGTATGAAGAACTGCAGGACACAAAAATGAGCGTACCACGTTGTAATTCGATTTAAGATTTTGTTGTTACCTGTATCCCTTTTCTTTAGTCTTGTTGTTTTTGTGTAGGAAGGAAGCCAACACACCTCCAGTCGCTAAGAGTGGGCTTCAGATTAGAAGGACGCAGCAATGACTGTACCACGTCACCGCTAGATTTGTTTTACTGCTGTTATCTTTCTTCTCATATTGTTAATTTGCTCCTTGTTCTCCTCTGCGAAGGGAGCCAGCTCAGTATGAAGGGTTCATGTAAAGGGCCTTACAGGATGTCTACAACGCTAAATTTATTCTACATCTTTAAAATTAGGTTATATATATATTTTTTTTGTTAATCTTACTTTTCTTCACTTGTTATTAATCAGCTTCATGTTCTCCCCCCTATGCAAAGAATACCAACTCATTACTGGAATTGGTATAGAGAGTATAAATGACGCAAAAATGATCTTGCACTCTTGTAGAATTTTTGTTTGTGCTTTCATCTTTCTTCTGTTGTTGATGATCCGCTTCTTGTTCTCCTCCTCTTGGAATAATATCAACACACTACTGGAATTTATAAAGAGAGAATAAAGGACGCAGAAATAACTCTAACACGTTGCTAGATCTTGCCTTTCTTCCTTGTTCTTATCGCTGTCTTCTTTTTAATCTGCTTTTTTGTTCTCCTCTACTAGGAAAACCGACACGCTGCTTGTGTTAATACAGAGTACAACAAGAACGGAAAGCAATCGTGGCACTTGACTACAATATACTTTTTGCTGTTGTTCTTATCCTACTTCTTCTTCTTCTTCTTCTTCTTCTTCTTCTTCTTCTTTTGTTAATGTGTTTCTCGTTGTCCTCCTTTACGAAGAAAATGAACACACTTCTCTGATTGCCACAGAGGATGCCAGAGTACAAGGAGGATGCACCAGTTACAGTACCACATCACTACTTTGCTGCAGTTCTGTTTTTGTCTTTATTTTTAGTGTGTTTGTTCTCCTCCATTAGGAAAGCCAACACACTGCCTCGGTTAATGTAGAGTAAGTATATGACACAACAATAACAGTGCCACTCAATAAGTAGATTTTGGTTTGTTTTTTACCTTTCCTCACTACACTAATAAAATACACGAATAGAATACAACAATAACATTACAACTTAATTAGACTCTGCTTTGTACTCATCTTTCCTCTCTTCCTGCTCATCTTTCTTCTCTCACTGCTAATCCACTTCTTGTTCTCTACGAAGGAAGCCAACACACTACACTGCTTAATAAAGAGTACGTACAGAGCGACACAATGACCGTTCTGCTTCACAACCCGCCAGGCAGACTCACCCAGCTGACCCCCCGCACTCCTGGCCGCTCTGAGAGACGAGAAAATGTCTCCAGAGAGCAGCGCCGTTGAGGAGAATTTGATATTAACTTTAGCCAAACCCACGAAGAACCGCGGAAAACTTCTGATATTGTCTTCCCTTCGCTTGAAACGGGAAGGGTACGCGCGTGGAGACAGATTTACCTCCTTTGACTTGCTGTTTGTGTAGCTCTGCGTCTTTTGATCGTTTATATGTGCGTTTATTTATTCTTTGTTATATTTTGGGTTCGTAGCCGCCGTGGTACAGTGGTAGCGCGCGTGCTTTGGGGGGCCAAGTGGTCATCAGGCGCACGGGTTCCAATCCTGGCTACGGTACGAGGGTAAGAAGGGCATCCACTCGGGGGAACGGTTCCCAAATACCAAATCCAAAAGTCCTTCATCAGGAGGCACCGAGGCGTCTCAGCCCTGACAGCCTAGGGAAAAACTACACGAAAAACATAAATAATAAAAAAAAAAAAAATTGGTTTCGTTACGCTTGTATGTTTTTTTTTCTCTTTTTTGTTTTTGTTCAAGTTGTTTGTTTTAGTTGTTGTTTTTTTTTGTAAGTGTTTGAATGTGTTTGTTTTATAAAGTGTGGATGGTTGGCGTTTAGGTTCAGTTTAGAGGGACTGGGTGGCTGGTGTTTGAGTTTCATTTGGAAGGTTTGGATGGATGCTCCTCAGGGGTGTCTTTGTGGAGGCATTTACACTTAACAAGGATTGAGTGGTCAGCATGGAGTCATACTTTTAAACTTCTGAATGGTCGATCCATAAGTATATTCCTCGGAAATTTAAATTATCTATTTTTTTTTTAATACTTGCGGGCATAATCGAAACTGGGAAACCTTTTTTTTTTATTCCTCTTCTCTCTTTTCGAATCGTTTATCTCCATTTAGAACTCGAAGCAAATAAATAGATAAATCCAATTACTAGGTCACAGAGAGGTCATTAACCCCATCAGGTCACGTGGTCCTGATTACTCTTAAGGAGCAGCAGATGACCTCATTCTCTTAACATGCCGTCGTCAGTTTGTGCGTCATCAGATGAAGGTCTCCAGGTACTTGTTAGGTCACTTTGCTCCTCCCTCCCTGATGACAAGAGAATATTTTGTCTCCCTTGTCTCTCTTCTTTTTCTAGACTTAATCTCCCTTTCCTCTCGCTTCTTTTCTTTCTCTCAATATGATTTCCCTTTTCTCTCCTTCCTCTTTCTCTAAACTTAATCTCTCTCTCTCTCTCTCTTTCTCTCTCTCTCTCTCTCTCTCTCTCTCTCTCTCTCTCTCTCTCTCTCTCTCTCTCTCTCTCTCTCTCTCTCTCTCTCTCTCTCTCTCTCTCTCTCTCTCTCTCTCTCTCTTCCTATTTTGTGTCTATTACGTTTCTTCCTCCTCCTCCATCCACCGTCTCACTTCCATCGTCGCTCATTTTTCTTTTCTTTATTTTTCTTTTATTTTTCTTCTTTTTTTTCACGTTTTTCTTTCCTCCATTCACTGTGTCTATTTCTAGCCCTTCATTCTTGTCTTCTATCCTTCTTTTTGTTTTTCTTCTTTTCCCTCTTTCATATTTGTCTTTTCTATAATTTCCATATTCCAATTTTACCTTCCTTTCTTTCCTTTTTATTAATCTTTTATATCTGCTTTTTTTTTTTTTTTTATCGTATTCTTCCTCCTCACTTTTCCTTTCACTTACTGCTCTTCTGTGTCCCTTCCACCTCTTACAACTTTCTGTCCTTCCTCCTCCTCCTCCTCCTCCCACTTTCTAGAACCCTCCACTTCTCCACTCCCGCCTCCCTTTCAACTCTTCCTCCTCCATTTGTCCCTCCCTTTCTCTTCACTTCCCCTAGTTTTGTCGGGTAGTGGACGTGTTGGTGTTGTTATTGTTGTTTTTGATATGTTAAGTGATCCCTGAGTGACTCTTTTTTCCTTGTGGTGCGTGGAAGAACACAACACTTCTCATTTTTTCTTTTTTTTTTTTTTTTTTTTTTCCTCCGTTACCAGGGAGTTGCTGGGTTACATTTCCTGACAATATTTTTTGCTCTCATGCTTACTTACTTGTCTTGTCTCTTGTCTGCCGTTTGGTGTTCAGTGTTTTCTCTCATCCAGCGTCTCCTTTAATTTAGTCTGTACTAAGCAAAACATTTCATTTTACAAGTTTTATATGTTTTTTTTTTTTTTTTTTTTTGACCTCTTCATGTCTCTGATCAAAAAATACAGAGAGCAAAATGAAAACAACAAAATATCCTTCATTCTCGCTTTCATGAACTTTGAGAAGAAAAGGAACGTAAGTTATTTTTTTTTCTTTTTTTACGTAGGAGGGACACTGGGCAAGGGCAACAAAAAAAAAATAAATAAATAAATAAAATAAAAAAAAAAAGCCAACTGAGATGCCATTCCCAGAAAAAGTGTCCAAAGCAGTAGTCAAAAACTGAAGGATAAGTGTCTTGAAACCTCCCTCTTGAAGGAATTCGAGTCAGAGGAAGGTGGAAATACAGAAGCAGGCAGGGAGTTCCAGAGTTTACCAGAGAAAGGGATGAATGACTGAGAATACTGGTTAACTCCTGCATTAGAGAGGCGGACAGAATAGGTTGGTCAGTTTAGTTAACTCTTTAGGTGTCTTGATGTTCCTCTGTTATATATAAGACGCAGAAAGATGAAAAAGCATAATTAGGAATATATTTATTAACCTGGAAAGTTGAAATGTCATCTTTGTTCACCTGAAAAGTATCTTGTGATTGGTTCATATTGTTCACCTGAGTGGTTTAGAAATTCTGCCTGTCTCCAGTTTATTAGTTACGATGTTCCTCGTGGTTCAACTTGTTCACCTGGGAAATTGAAATGCCATCTTTGTTCACCTGAGAAAATAGCTGATAGCTTTTTCACATTGCTCACCTTAGCAATATGGAACTTTTGTTTTTCTCCAGTTCATTAATCGTTTTGTTTCTCGTGTTTATCTGAAAAAAAAAAAAAAAAAAATTGATTAGTTAATTATCTAGAAAGTTGAAATACCACCTTTGTTCACGAGAAAAGCGCTCTATTTAAATTGGTCACCTAAGTAATATAGGAGTTGTCTTTCTTCAGTTCACAAGTCACCTTGTCTCTCGTGTCTGAGAACTGAATGAACAACCTGGAAAGTTGAAATGCCACCTTCTTTAACCAGAGGAAAATGCCCCGATCACATTGCACACCTGAGTGGCATGGAACTGCTGCCTTTCTCAACATTATTAGTTCTGCTGATTCGCGAGTTTACCTGCAAAGCTGAAATGGCGTCTTTGCTCACCTGATAACTCACAGGAGCTCTTACTTCCCTCCCTTTAGCAGTCCAGGTGGTTCTCGTCTTCACCTGAGCGGGAAGAATGTTAATTAAGCAAGAGTGAAGCGTTCATCCCCCGCGGCGCTAATAATATACGAGTGCTCCCTCCCCTTGCCTTTGTGCTGAGTCCTTGGGGGAGCGTAATGGCTGGCGCGGCGCCCCTCATGACGCTCCGCCGCCCCCTCAGATCCCTGACGGAAAATGTGATAATCTGGGGGAAAAAAAAAAAGTCTTGGTTGTAAGAGATTGTGGGAACTTTTACTTTTTTTTTTCCTGTAATTGTTGAATGGATGTTTCCGCAGCGGCCTATTTGTGTATATTGTATGGTTTAATTAATTTATTTGTTTTTAATGCCATAAAAAAAGACTGTTATTAATCATGGCAATGCAGGAGGCATTTATTTTTTTTTTCTTCATTCGTTAATCGCCGTATCTGTTATTTCCGTAGTGGATTTCCTTTTTCTTTTTTTCTTTTTTTTTTTTTTTGTAATGCGTGGGAAAGAATCTTAGCTGTAACAGTAGTGCAGCAAACATTTATTTATTTATTTTTTTCCTGTCCTATCTGTTATTTCCGCAATGGGTTTCTGTTTTATTTGTTACTTTATTTCTTTATTTTTTTTTCAATGCTGGGTAAATTTCATAGTTGTAACAATAGTGTAGGAAACATTTTTTTTTTCCATTTTTTAATCGCCATACGTCATTCCCGCAGCGAGTTTTCTTATTTTTTTTTTCTTTGGTAATCCAGCGAAATGAATCTTAGTAATCTCAGTAATGCAAGAAACAATGAATTCTTCCTCTCTTTAATCGCTCTACCTTTTATTATTTTCCACAGTGACTTTCTCTTGTATAAATTCAAAGTTGGTTCCTCTGTTTAAGTCTTCATTGTCTCTCTCTCTCTCTCTCTCTCTCTCTCTCTCTCTCTCTCTCTCTCTCTCTCTCTCTCTGCAGGCCTTAGTATAAGCGAGATACCTGGACCGCGGTAGCTCAGTCGGTAGCGTGCCTGACTACAATGTAGGAAGTATCGGGTTCGAATCCTGGTGACAGCTGGAACTTTTTTGAGACGATTGCTCGCTCCTAGGTTTACAAAGCCTTAAAGAGGTGCCGGTCAACTGTGATTGGTAACGTAAAGACGGTGGAAAAAGGAACTGTCCATCCTACTCTGTATGCCGAGGCCCAGGAAGGGTGACGCAACGAGTACCAGTCCTGGGCCAACACTCGGAATACGACACACCTTCACTTTTTTTAAAATTTTTATGGGAAACTATATTTTTTGTTTTTGTTTCTCAACATCAGTAGTTCCCACAGTAGTTTTGTGCTAAATATTTTGTCAATTTTGCAGGATTTTTATTTTCTCTCCATCACGCGCTGGAAAAGTAACCTTAAAAACACAAATCTTTCTTTTTTCTTTTTTTCTTTCATATTTCTTTTTCTTTCTTTGTTTCTTTTTTTTTATTTTTTCGTATTCGTTTTGTTCTTTTCCTTTCTGTACTTTTCTTGTTTTTTCCTTGCTCTATCTTTCATTATTTTCTTTTTTCCTTTATTTTTCCTTCTTTTCAGCATTGTCCTCCTGCACTATTACATGTTTTTCCTGTAAGCTTGATTGTTTGGTATTTAATTTCTTCCCCTGTCGCCTGCAAGGTATTAGTGCATCATGAGTCCTGGCAGCAGTGAGCCCCGCCTTCCATCACAGCTAATATCTCCCAAGTTACACCGTCAACATCAAAACTTTCTTATTTTCCCGTCTGGTATTAAAAACCTACAATGGAGAGACTCACAGTAAAGTGTTTTTTTTTTCTTTTTTTTTCTGCAGTTTTCTTTATTTTTTTTCTTAATTTTTTTTTCTTTATTTTTGAGTTTTGTCTTTTTAATGTCTATGTAACTGCCTGCTCCCTTGCCTGTCTGTTTGTCTGTTTGCCTGTGTGTTTTTTTTTGTTTGTTTTTTTGTCAGTCTTGCTTGTGTACGTTTGTCTGTCTGTAGAAATGTATGTACGTATGTTTTTTTTCACTTTACTTTTTTTATTTTATAATTTCTTTCGTTTTCTCTTCCTTTCCCTCTCCTGTTTTCTTTTTGTCGTGGGTTCTTTTTCGTTTTCTTTCCTTCTTTCTTTTATTTTTATTCCTTCTTACGTTGTTTTATACTTATTTCTTCACCTCCCTCCCTCCCTCCTAAGGCTGTACACACACACACACACACACACACACACACACAAATAATAGTAATAATAATAATAAATAAATAAATAGATGAATAAAAAAAAAAAAAGGACAACCGACTCACCTCCCCCGCCATCGAATCCCAACCTTTCCTAATGAGACCCAGAGCAAGATAAGCACAAGGCAATTGGAATGATGGAGGCGAACGTACGTCTGGATATTAGAACGTAAAGCTTTAGATTAACTTTGACTCATCCTCTCTCTCTCTCTCTCTCTCTCTCTCTCTCTCTCTCTCTCTCTCTCTCTCTCTCTCTCTCTCTCTCTCTCTCTCTCTCTCTCTCTCTCTATCTCTCTCTCTCTCAGTGATGTGTGTTAAGTGTCAGATGAAGAATGTATTAATTGTTGGTCCAGTGTAAGGCGTGTTGGAGTGTATTCTCACTCTTACTCTCGTGTTGTGTGTGTTTTTGATTGATGGAATAAGGACTGGGTTTATTTGAATTGATGTGTGTGTGTGTGTGTGTGTGTGTGTGTGTGTGTGTGTGTGTGTGTGTTTAGAGGTAATAGGAAGTAATTTTCATCATTATTGTTGTCGTGTTCATTATCATTCTTTTTTAAATGTTTGTTGACATAGTTTTTGGCATAATCCAAATCCATCATCTTCAATCCCCATCAGTATTGGCAACTACTTGGTGCTGTTCCATCCTCACTTCTCGGTCTTTGCAAACCCTTGACATAAAGCAACTGTTTCATTCATATATTGATTTTTCTTCGATCAATGTTCATGAAATTCCCTGCCGTTTTTTCATCACGTTTCTGGAATACTTTGACACAGGGAGAAAGTGAAGTTTGTCACACTGTTTGACTCATTCCTGAGGTGCAGGATTAATAGATAAATCAGAAAAAGTAATTAACATTGTTCATGATATAGAAAATCAATGTCTTTCATCCCCTTCAAAGTCACGTGGGAATGAAAGCATCTGTTATTCGAAATATCAAAGGAACCTGAAATGTAAATCAATTTGATTTAAAATAAAAAAAAAGAATAATATAAAAAAATACTCTTCTCTCACGAATGAATGAAAAAACCCATTATTAATTTTAAGGAAATGGAATAGGATATGAGTTTTCCCTTTTTCCTTCTGTTTTTTCCCTCTCTCGCAGCACTTCCAAGGTGCCGGAATAAAAGTACCTTACTTGGCTTAGCACAAAAATAGCGTCTGAAAAAGTTATAGGTATTGAAGAAGAAACTTTGTCTAGTAGTGAAAGGGTTTAAATGTGTGTTTTTTTTTTTGTTTTTTTTTTCCATGTCCGCAATCTGTCATGTTTCTGTATCTTATTTCTTTTTTTTTTATCTTTTGTTTTCTTCTTTTCTCTTTCTCTGTCTTGAAGTGCGATTTTACCTTTCATTTTACCTTTCACAGTTCGATTGACATTAATAGACTTTTTTTATATATTATTATTGTGTTATGAATGTTGTTATATTTAGCTTTGTGTTCGTATTTTTTTAATTTTTTTTTTTATTTTCTTGTTATTATTTTCCTTTATTTGTCGTCGTTTGTGTCTGTATTTCCTTTAAATTTCTTTTATTTCAATTACTTTACTCATGCTCGTGATTTTTTTCTTTCCTTTTATTTATTTTCCCTTGTAATGTTGTTTCCATTTGCATACATATCTATTTTATTTTTCCTTCAATTTCTTTCTTCCAGATATGAATTTTTATAGTTTTTTTCCCCTCTCTTTTTAAGTATTATTATTATTATTATTATTATTATTATTATTATTATTATTATTATTAGTAGTAGTAGTAGTAGTAGTAATTTTTTTAATGGTGTTGTCATTGATATACACATTTCTCTCCTTTATTTTCCACAATTTATTTTGTCGTTTTTTTTTTTTCTCAAGTTGATATTTTCTCCTGCAGTTTACTTATTTATTTATTTATTTATTTAATATTTATTTATTTATTTAGGGGAGGGTTTATGTTAATATTTTCACTTGCAATTTTTCATTTCCCTGTTCGCCTCGATGAGCTTCTATATATTTTTGACAATTTACTTTCCCATTTTTGGCTCGGAGTCCATCTTGCCTCGTCCAGGAAGCTTTAAGTAAAAAAAATTATACCACGAATAAGATTTCCAGACCCTCCTTCCTTCCTTCCTCTATTCCTTCATTATCACTCCTCCAACTCTCTCTCTCTCTCTCTCTCTCTCTTGGATGAAGGGAGAGATAATTACAGGGCATAACGCGAGTTTCTGCAAATACTGAAAGAAGTGAAAGAACGTGTAATTCTACGTAGAAAATGTTCTATACACATATGCATTTTAAGAATTTGTTTACCAGTCAGTGGAGCTGAAAATGTACGGGACTCTTGGGTGTGCTCTGTGACATGACGGACACACGGTTGCACTGTCACAGCCTCGGAGGTGCCACTTGGTCAAATTACGAGTGGTTTAATCTTGTTTCTTGCAGGCTGTGGAATATTATAGTATCTTATAACAAGACAAACGACATTAAAAAGCTTGTAATTTACCGGTAAGCATTACACGACATTATTGCGGTCATTAAATACTTCTGTAAAATGCGACTCCGCACTATACGCAGACTCTCTCTCTCTCTCTCTCTCTCTCTCTCTCTCTCTCTCTCTCTCTCTCTCTCTGTTAGTAAAAATAACCCCTGAAGTGAAGTAATCAAGATAAGTAATAATAATAAATAATAAATAATAAATTCAGCAAGCTCAGCCAACCAGCAGGGAAGCAGGAGCCAATGTTTATCCTCAATTTCCAGATGGATTACTCTTAGGATATTAATGAACACAGGAATAGGCCAATGCTCACCAATGAAATACATCTACATTTCTGGAAAGCCCCTGACAAGGACCCTCATGCGAGACTCCTAAACAAACTACACTCAGCGTAAATACATCATTCATATGCCAGGATCAGGAAGTGGCTGGGAAAAGACAATGGTCTGTACTGAATGGCTGAATCTGGCTGTAATTATGTCATTTGTCGTGAACCTGAGGATTAACCCGTAGTGGTGAACGTCTGAGGTGTTCATCAGACTGTTTCACAGACTACAGAGCTCATAAGTTTTTTTTTTTTTTTGACATCCATGTTATTTATTTGTTTTTTTTTATTTATTTTCTGTAATAAGATTCAGAATCGTCGCTAAACTTTTAGAAGAAGGAAAACACCTTCAGAAATCTTTATACCTTCTGCTATAGTCTGTTAAAAATAGTAAACAAAAGATGCTGAAACGTTCAAGAACCCACTCACTCAATGTATATAGAAAATAAGAATTGCAGCTGATAGATTACTGCTTTACTGACTTAGTGGAAGGAGAGAGGAGCACCAGGCAGTGTGGTCAGTCGTCAAACACCTTTCTAAGATTTCTCATTGACCCGGAAACTGAGAAATAACACTCGACCTTGATATGATAAACTGATAGACATAAAAAAAAAAAAAAAAAAAAGATAAAAGAAAATCCATTCAACACAGCAGCACGCACTCTGATCCCTGACAATGGCGGGCAGAGTAAAAAGGAGACTGGCCTCATCGTTACCAGCGACGCAAAATGGCCACATGATTGCGCATCTCGGAACCACAAAGGTGACGCGATGCTTGGGTTCACATGGAGGAAATGTGAATATAATACACGGCCAAACATTTTATCGCTACACAACCTGCAAGAGAGACTCCCCTCAATGCTCGGTGCTCCTGTGATGTCCAGCACTACGGAAAAGATTTGTGATATCTGGAGAGAACACAATTCCGTGCCACAAAACTAATCCCAACAACAAAACTCCATTAAAAGAACCAGAACTGCTCGCCGTGTATTCCCGAGAGGCTGCAGGACTGACTGTTTTGTGACGCCGCGCTTTTTGGCAAGTCTGGGCTCGGCGAAGCGGCGATCACTCCAACGTCTTTGAACTTTGGACTGTAATAATGACGAGAAACCAATACTTCGTGAGTAAAGCAGAGACGTGGCTGTGTCTTGTATCCCTTCATAATAACACTAAGGCACAAATGAAGCTGCATTACGTATCTTTGTGCAGTAAAGGTGACGATGTCTGGAACCAATGTATGGGCCACAAATACACTTGTTCTTGCCACAGGAAATTGTCAAATTATTTCCTTCAGATATTGTGTTCTCTTCCCTCCTTCCTTTCTCTCTCTCTCTCTCTCTCTCTCTCTCTCTCTCTCTCTCTCTCTCTCTCTCTCTCTCTCTCTCTCTCTCTCTCTCTCTCTCTCTCTCTCTCTCCTTGACTCTCTTTGTCCTCCTTCTCCTCCTCCTCCTCCTCCTCCTGCCCCTCGTCCTCGTCCTCGTCCTCGTGGTGTAGGTGTTCCCAGTCCTGTCATTCCATGTTTTGTCTCTCCGCGTCGTGCTGGTCTCTGTTACATATGTATTTCCTCCCGCGACCTTAAATCGCTCGTGTCTTCGAAGCTGAAGCTGTGGCCGTAATGGACCTTTTAGCCAATTAGTGAGCCTCTTAGTGAGTCAGCTGTTAGTCAGCAGATTAGCGAGTTTGCTCCTTGACTAAGTAATGAATGCTTAACGATCATGTTGGCTGTCATGTGTATACTATATGCTGTCAAATTGTTCTTTGTCGATACACTTACAACTTTTATTCATAAAAAGTATATAAAGTATAAAAAATTATATTAAGTAAAGGTTTAGAAATATACTCGAATTTCAGCAATAGGCAACAAGTAACAAGTAAACATTATTGAACTCTAACATTACAAATATATGTTAGTATTAAATCCATTCCCTTCCTTGTCACTCACACTTGTAGATTATTATTATTATTTATTTATTGTTTTTTTTTTTTTTTAGCTTCACTGCTTGACCAATACGTTACCTCGGGTTGGGGAAGAGTTCTTACATATTTTCGTAATCATATTAGAAGTTATTACATTGTTAGTGGGTCTGAGATGCAAGTCTATGCTGCAGACATTAAATCAGTCTCATATCTAGCAAATGCATTCTTAACAGCCTTTGCTTCTTGGCCGATACATGACCTTGTGTTAGGGAAGAGTTCTACTTGTATATTTTCGCAATCATGCTGGAAATCATTACATTGTTACCGAGTCAGATGCAAGTCTGTGCTGCGAACATTAAATCAATTTTCTATCTTGTCACTGTCACCTTTACATCAATTGTTATCCACATTCGCCTCTTGACTAACACATCACCTTCTGCTGGTGAAGATTTGTACTTACATTTTAACTTTAAACCAGTCTTCAACTTTGTCACTCACAGTCGTAAAGTCATTCCTGTCCACATTTCCCTTTTGACGAATACATAACCTCGTGTTGGGGAAAAATTTTACTTGTAAATTTTCAGTCATGTGAAAACTCGTTACAATTTTACTGAGTGTAAGCTACAAGTCTGTGGTGGTGGCTGGAGAATGTCGCTTCATTCAGCTGTCCCTTCATTCTCGTCCCCTTCAATCCGGCAAGGCAGACCAGGGCTAGTTGGCACACTTTGTACATTCTCACTGATGGAACAAAACTACAAAGAATTTTTGTTTGTTTATGCTTTTATTGAAAGACAGAAACATTCATCTTACTTTCTATGAAATAAAAAAAAAATTCTTTCTAAACCAAAGTTCTGCATTACTTAGAAAAAAAATAATAATAATAATAAGTGCGCCAGCATGCCTATATAAGGGGTAAGTTGACACACACTATAGGATAAATTGGCACATTACATATAAAAAGCAAATTACTTGTATGTAATTGTAAGTTTAGATGCATGATATCTGTAAAGCTAATTTTCATGAAGATTAAGTTCAATCAACGGAAAAAAAACAAAATATTTTCCTTACTGAGGAAAGTAGGTTTATTTCTATGTTGGAACCATCTCTAAAAATACAAGACAAAAATTTGTTCAGGCAGCTAATTCATATATGTACCAACATACATGTATCACAAAAATATAAATCCAATATAAAATGAAAATGGACAGGTAATAAATAGACAAATGTTAATCATATATAGTTGGTAGTGTGGCAATTTGGCCCATTGTCTGCGTGCCACCTTGCCCCATCCATACCACTAATTGAGACAAACGATTTTCGTACAGATGTAAGAAATCTGTTATGATCTGTCTCAAGAGTAAACACTCCTTGAACCCTGAGACAGATTGTGGCTAAAATGAATATCACTCATCTGTAACTAGATGCATGTGACAATTTACTCACCAGCATCAAAATTAATTTTTTCTCACTCCAATCAAATAATGTGACCTTGTCTATAATTAGCCCATAGACAGACGGTGGTATAACTTCAAGAGGTAATTTAGCTCAATGAGCACACGGTCTCGCAAGTGAGTTCCGTGTGGGGTGTTGGCAGACTGCGCTGAATTATACGGCAGACTTGCACACAAAAAGAGGAAGGAAAAGGTAGCAAGAAATAGGGAGAAAAAAGGTATCAAGGAGCTTGCCAATACACAAGTACACACATTTATTTCTTAGGATGATTGTTCTCTTTCATCGTTAATGTGCTGTCACGTGTGTTCTTACCTCTGTGTGTGTGTATGTGTGTGTGTGTGTGTGTGTGTGTGTGTGTGTGTGTGTAAGTGCGAGTTTAGTAGCCTAAAATATTGCAATACCAGTGTTGTTGTGTATATTTAAGTATTAGAGAAAGTGTTCCGAACCGGTTATAAAACATTTTTTTTTTTTCAAGCAATTTCTCTCAAAAGAAAGATAAAAAAATGGTAACCGCTTTCCTACACACAAGTAAGGACATAACTTCTTAAAGCAATATCCCTCATAATCATTAACTTATCTCACTATCTCTCAGTTTTTACCTCTCTCTCTCTTTCTGTGTGTGTGTGTGTGTGTGTGTGTGTTACCAGATTATAGTATTTCCAGTGTAACTTGCATTGCCCCACTCCCTCTCTCTCGCTCGACGGGGGATGGGGGGTAGAAGAGGCGCCTCACGCTGAGAATGCACAACATATGATCGCCAGTTACGGTGTGTTGGGGCTTAACAGGCTGGTTGTTCCTTGCCATCAGTGACGTGCCAGGGAAATGACCGCGGCGTTACGAGATGCAAACTTTGTGAAGAATGCTGCCGCTCCTTTTTTCTCTCTTCCTGCCTACGATAAACTTTGCGGGTGGGAAAGGAAATGTGAAACAAAAAGTGTTGGGTTTGGGGTGGAGGGAAGGAAAGAGGAAGGTGTGGCGTGGTGGGCGAAAAGTGCACACACACACACACACACACACACACACACACACACACACACACACACACACACACACACACACACACACTAAAAGGAGGAGGCAGTATAAAGGAGGAGGCAGTAGACACCTGTCGAAACGATAATTACTCCCAGTGAGGTCTAATGCACTGGTCAGGGGGTGCTGTGAACTTATCATTAAACCCAGCTGTGACCTCACTGAACGTTTCCCTTTGTGTCTCACAACACAAGGGGGCAGTCACAGCCTGCCCTCTAAAGACAACTCTCTTCCTCCACACAAAACTACAAGCACCTAATAACACACACACCCTTCACTCAAAAATTTTAAAATCATCATGGCGACTCCTACACCAGCCTCGGAGTCCCCATCTGGGGAGGGGACCATAAATGTCCCCAGGTCGGACTGCCTTTCTGTCGACGATCCTAAGTGTCTTGACACCCCCCTCAACTTTTTCTTCATTAACTTCTGCAACATTCGCGGTCTAAGATCTAATTTTCAATCTGTAGAACACCACCTCTCCTCTTCTAAACCTCATCTTCTTTTCCTCACTGAAACTCAGGTGTCTGAGGCAACTGACAGTAGCCCCTTTTCTGTTCCCTCCTACTTTCTCTATCCTCATTTTCGATCCAAAGCTTGATGCTGCGTTTATGTGCGCAATGACTTAACCTGCTCTCGTGCCCACGCTCTTGAATGTTCCGAGTTTTCCACCATCTGGCTACGACTACAGAGTCACTCTCAAACTAAATTTATCTCACCTAAATCATTATTTTCACAATTATCTTAATTTTAGTTGATTTTAACAAATTAATTTATTTTTAACATTTTGTGATACTGCTTGTTTACTCAACCACAGTTCTCATGCCTTTTCATCATTTTGTAGCGACGCCACATGACCGAGATGTTGTAGCGCCAAATTTTTAAATCGCTGACGAAAACTCAAATATTCCATTGTTTCAGTCTTTCAAAGTCCATGCGTGTGTCTGCATAACCTCCCTGAGAGTTAGAGTGACAGTCCCGACGCTACTCGTTCTCCTCTGTCTGTAAATAATGCAGTGGTGGGCTGGTGGTCTAAAGGCTGACTTCGATCCCTCCTCACGGTAGTTTCTCTGCTGTGAAGTTAGTTTCTGTCATAACGCGTCCGCTCCACCTGACCTTGCTGCTGCGCCGGGCCTTCACTCAGTCTGTACCTCATGGCAGTGTCCAGGTAGGAGACGTAACTCTCTCTCTCTCTGTCTCTCTCTCTCTCTCTCTCTCTCTCTCTCTCTCTCTCTCTCTCTCTCTCTCTCTCTCTGTGTGTGTGTGTGTGTGTGTGTGTGTGTGTGTGTGTGCTACACTACCCAAAAGACTGCAATACCAAAAAATCTACAAATAGAGAGTCATGGAAAAAAAATAAATAAGTGTACAGTTGAAGTGAATAATCCTTACTGGTTAAGAAAGGACTTCTCGTCACACACGGAAGGAGAGAATAGATTGCCTTTGTCCTTTTCAGGCTGCTAAATTATTGAGGAGACTGGAGTACAAACGCATCTATATGAAAAGTAGGCAGTCATAAGAAAAGTGTCTAGAATTAAAGGGGTAAAAAATAAATAGGATGTTAATTTTGTTTCTCTTTAGGCTACAGAGATATTAAAGGAACTGCAAGTCTAAAAAAAAAAAAAATATTGTAAAGTTTATGCAGCACTGTAGGGACTTTTCCTGCCTTGAAACAGAGGAAGAGAGAGAATAAGAGGCTAATTTTGTCCTCTTTAGGCTACATTATAAAAGGGACTGCAGTACAAATGCATAGCTAAATAAATATGTAGTAAAAACTGTGCAGCATTGTAGTGACTTTTCCTGCCTTGAAACAAAGGAAGAGAGAATAAGAGGCTAATTTTGTCCTCTTTATGCTCCATGATACAAGGGAATGCAGTAGAAACGCAAGTCTCAACAGTATAGAGTCAAAACCATCCAGCACTCAGTGGCCCCATCGCGCTGGTCAGTAGAGGACCCGAGGCCATCACACGCAGCGGAACCTTTCTGGGTCGTAAGGTGATAGTCCGGGGGACGTAAATAGGTGAGCATCCGGTGTGTGTCAGATAATCCAATACTTGCTTAAAGCTCAGGGAAATTGAGCACACCAGACACGCTCCACATTACACAAGCTCTCGTCTTCACCTCCATTCATTTCAGCCAGACGACGCGAGGAGGAAAGTGCGGGAGACTGGAACGAAGCGACTGGAGAGTTATGAAGGATGAGTATGAAGATTCTTTTGTCTTTTATTGATTGATTTATTTATTCATTCATTTATCTGTTTATTTACTCATTTATTTTATTTATTTACTTATTTGTGTGGTGTGGGCTTGTGCCTCTAAGGTGTAGGGTCTGCTTGTCTTCTTTCTGAGATTTACACTATAATCTTTGAAGCAATACTCACATAAATGGGCACTGAATATTTAGTAAAGCTCCCCAAAGATTTACACTATCGTTGTTCAAGCAATGCTCACCAGAGTGGGGACAACGTTTAGTAAAGCTTCCCAAGTGTAGGTAGTTTGATGTTTACTTAGTAAAACCACCGCGGGTTACTGAAAGAAAATGGTTCTCTCATAAGGGCGCAATGATGATTAATCTGGTCTCTTTCTTTGTTTTTTTTTTATTTTATTATTTATTTATTTATTTTTTTATGTTAATGCATGACGTGAGCTGTAGCATCACCATTATGGACACACTCTTCAAGACCCCCATTATTTTCCTCTCTGTGTGAAATGCGTAGGGAAAGTACTTGTAGAACATCAAATCCGAACTGTGGCCTCGGAATTTCGTGTTACTGGCCAATGTTCAGTTATATGATGCTGCAAAGGGTCTTCGGGTCCTCCAGGCTAAATTCCCTAACCTTCCTCTGTACTCTCGCTCTTCTTTCTTACAAGCAGAAACTGAGTCCATTGCAATATGAAAAGGATACAAAAAAGGTGCCAGATTATGAAAAAAATGCAGTTGTAGTGTAGAATGTTACTAATATTGTACCTGAATGCATTATTCATACATATTTTGAAACTTTTAAAGCATTCTGCACATCTTACCGTGTTGTTTTATATTTGACAGTGCCGCCGAAGTCCCGAGCGGCTTCGAGACAAGGAAGAGAAGCTCCGCGACTCACTTGAGCCAGTCAGTCAGTGGTCAGTGGCGTCAGCTTTGTTGTGGTGTACGCGTGAGTCTTGTGTTTTCTTGAACGCTTATTTGGGCTTTAGGTGAACCAAAACTCTCCCAAAGCCTGTCCACAGTGGTCAGCAGGTATGTTAACTTGGTAATGAGTGTATTTGGACATACACTGCTAGTGAAACTGGTGTGTCATGCCTCGCTTGGCTGGTAGGAAGCAAACGGTTGAAGAATCCGTTGCCAGACCATTAATACCTAACATTTTCTTAATTTTGCATATTTACTAGTTTTTGTATTTCCTATGACTATCTAGGATGTAAGTGTTTCCAGTGCCATGAATCTAAAGGAATGGTGCTCGAAATGGGAGCTTGTAAGGCTGAGGGACACGAAAATAGGCTTGAGTGTTGGCGAGAGTGGGCGGTGCGCCTACTGTTTAGGCGTCTCTGCCCCTCACCAGTCACCACGCATCCCGCCGCTGTCACAACATTCCCCGGTATATTACACTTGTTTCTGGAATGTTTACCGTAATGTCTGCAATCAGGAATCATCGTAAACATTAACCATTGTTGTCTTTCTGACCACCACCACATCCTCTGCCGTTCCACCTTCTACCACTCCGATATTATCCTCCACTTCCTTGTCGCTGTTTGTTCCTCCATCACTTTCATAACCATCATCCACTGCCTTTCCCTCATCACCACATCCTTCACCTCCACCACATCAACTCACTCCACTTCATCAACTCATTCACACGAGGAATCATGTGTGGAGCCAAGAGTGAGAGAGCTGAGGTGAATCAACACTCTTTAGTAAATCACTGTTCATCTCATTAAATTGAGAGTGACTTGTTGCCATGGGTTTATCTTTACCCCCACCAGCCCCACCCCAACCCAGCCTCCCCCCAGCCTTACCTCCCCTAGTCTCACCTCCCCAGGCCCATCTTTCCAGCTTCCTGTTCCTAGTTTCGCCTCCCCAGCCTCACCTTCCCAGCCTTCCCTAGCCTCACCTCCTCAGTCTAACCTCCACAACCCTGTCTTTCTAGCCTCGCCTCCTCTCTCCTGCTTACCTTGCCACCCACCCCCCAGCTTCTCCACTCTCCAGCTTTAGTAGTAAGGACCCCCGCAGGCCACGTAATTGCACGAGTCATTACCTTGTCTGTGTGTGTGTGTGTGTGTGTGTGTGTGTGTGTGTCCACGAGGAGGCCAGGAAGCAGCAGCAGAATTGGCCTTTAGGTATTTACATTGACTAATTTGGATAACGTGAATATGAAGCATCTCAGTTATGCTTGAGGTGGGATTAGGTTAGCGGATGTTAGCTGGTTGTCTGTCTGTCTGTCTGTCTACCTGTTCATTAGTCTTTGTGCCGATACATCAATGTATTTTTTTTTTTTAATTTACCTCAGTTTTGTTCTGTATCTATCTGTGTTTTTCTTTCTCTGCATCTATCTATGTATCTATCTATCTATCTATATGCATCTGCTGGTCTAATTTCATCCATCTATTTATATGTCTGTTATCTACCTATATAACTTTTCATTGCTCTCTCTCTCTCTCTCTCTCTCTCTCTCTCTCTCTCTCTCTCTCTCTCTCTCTCTCTCTGGTAGGCTCTGTGGTACGTCGTTCGTGTTTCAGTCTGAAGGTTACGCGTTCGATCATGGAAACCTTTTTCGTCACCTTCACGTGGATGTTGCGGCGTCCTAACTCACTTAGAATCATTGATGCAGTGAGGCGCTGGTCACTGCACCGCGGGGGCGCTTCGGTCATGAATACTATCGTGCGGGAAAATTGGTAACTTCCAGTAAAGTGTCCACCTACTATAGTGTTAAGAAAGTGAGAGGAAGAAATGTTTGCCAACGCCCTTCATAAGGAGACCAAACGAACTGGAATAGACCAGAGAACCTCACGAGAATAAAACCTTTTGCTTCACATTTGGATTAAATTGTTGGACTTGCCTATGGACTCCCACACTCTGGCGTCTTGTGAGTTTTTTTTTTTTTTTTTTCACGAAGTTTCACTGCATGAATACAAAAATAAATTCAACCTCTTCCCTCTCACTCACAGTCTTCAAGGAACATTGTAGTTTTTGCTGTCCTCGTCACGAGCTCTTAAATGATAATACTAATAAAAAAGAACAATAATATATATATATATATATATATATATATATATATATATATATATATATATATATATATATATATATATATATATATATATATATATATATATATATATATATATATATATATATATATATATATATATATAAGTATGACTCCTGGAGGTCCCGGGATGGTGTCATGCCGTGACTCCCCGAGTGACGTGAAAACCCTCCTTGAGACTTAGTTACTGGGGAAGTCTGCCTCCTAGTGGCGCCCGCTGGAAACGTAGGAACAAGCCTGAAGGATTGGGCCTACGGCTAAAGTGCTTCCCCGCGAGATGAATGTGAGGCGGGGAGTTGGACAAAATATTCCATCCTCCCTTCTCAATGAACGTTCATAGAGTAATGGGGTTCCGCCAGGCTTCGGAGCCCAGAACAGCTTCACTGATCCGGAGTCCTTCTGCTCCTTGGAGTTCTCTATCTCGTTGGGGTGGGGGCCGTCAGGGTGATTTGCCGAGTCGGTGGGTCAAACCCACTTACCCTCGACAGCGGTAGTCACTCTGGCGTTTCCGGGATGACGGCCCGCTGGTGGGGGGGTAGCGCTCTTCCTGCCTTCAAATACCAGCGGGTTCATGGCTTTGATAATGGGGGTACACGGTGCGGATGCGGTACCAGTACCCCCCGGGTCCGAGGGGCGGGCATAGAGCCTCTGTGTCCGTCCCTCGGATCAAGGGCGTCCTAGCAGAGCTCGCAGTCTGTGAATTGGTGTTTCGTGCTGCGGCGGGTCTAGTAAAGCAGATAGTCAACCGCCTGGCTGAGGGTGGCGTCCTCAGAACCGGAATCCTGTCGGGGGCGACTTCGGCAGGTAGGTTTCGCATCACCTGTGCCGTTGAAGACGGTAGGTGTGAGTAGTGCTGGCTTTAGCCCGCTACCCTGTCGTCCCCTCCAAAGGGGTTGTCCTGGCCGCCTGCTATCGGCTGCTTGGTCACCAAGCGCGGGTAAACGGCGGTCGAACAAAGCCTGACTCGATCAAGACTTTTGTTGCCCTTGGCCAGTGTCCTCCCTACATAAAAAAAAAAAAAAAATATATATATATATATATATATATATATATATATATATATATATATATATATATATATATATATATATATATATATATATATATATTACAGTCAAAACCCGGAATCAGTGAAAACTAGTTTTAAGTAGGTATTTTCAATGTGTTGGTGAACAACTAGTATTACCTAGGCAAAACTAGTTATACCTTAATGTGTTTGATATAACTAGAAATATCAAAGTTTAACTAGTTAAATCTAGTTTTATCTGATCGTGTAAGTTAAAACTAGATTCAACAACGGTACTGAATGTCAAAAGTAGGTGAGGGATATGACCACTCGTTTGAGTACCATTGCTCATTTGAGTACCATTTTTGGGGAACTCAAACATAATTTGTTTGTGTTTGTAGCTCATTTTAGTACCTTTTCAGGTGGCTGAAACGTTTATTGGTCTATTAACATATGTGGGAATATATTTCCCACACTAAGTGTAGTAACAAATGTTTAATCGGACATGCAATGATAAACATGCTTTTATTCCTATCAAAATTATATAGCGGTACCTTTGATAGCATATAGGAAAAAAAAAATCTCTGCCAAATTGTCACAATTAATTTTTAACGAAATGTATTAAAATTCATTTAAACAATTATCAATTTATAATTCCAACTTAAAATAAAACACAATAATAATGAAACGCATCTCATACTCTTCAATAAAACAAACTGTGTCAGACCCAAGACAAAGCGCTAGTAATTGAAGTTACAAAGATATTCATTATTTGTTTTTACATGACATACTATTGTGACACTTTGAATTACAAAGGACTTTATTTTTTTTACATTTGCAAATGTTGGTTGCACAATGTTTTGTACAATGACATCTAAAGAATCCTTGGCCTGTTCCCACACTTGAACTAGTTGCTGCACTTCTTAAAGATATTTCTTTGTCGGTAGGTATATCTTTCACATCTAGGAATAACTGTTTACACACATCAAATTCAGACCGACTATACAATTTGTTAAGAATGCCGTCTCTAGTACCTAACTTATACAATTCATCCTCACTTCTGTTTAAAACAACTGCAATGATATTCCGCAAATCTCCTTTTCCCTTGTCAACATCTGGAATTGGTACAGTGACATTTTGTCCCACACTTGCTGGAGGGTGAGACGCATCAGATACTGTCTTCATTCTTTTTGCCTGCTTGTTCAAACTAGTACTAACTACTTGCCTATCATGTGATATTTGTGCTTCAGAATTACAGTTTAAACATATAACATTAGATCCAAAGCCATCCTTGCCGCTCTCAACGTTTATTCCACAAGATTCGTGAATATGTGAGCCACACTTCGAGCAGTAGTGACCTTCACTTATTTCCATTTCACACACACAACACGAAAACACTTCACTTCTATTACTAGATCGTGAATTTATGTCATCTTGATATGTCATCTGCAAAGCAACATTAGATTCCCCAACAGTGTCCTTGTTTACATGTGCAATTATCTTCTCCAAATCCTCCTCATTATTTACAACTTTAATCAATTCTCGTGGAATGCATGTTGTTGCAAGGCCAACCCTTGGTTCTACACCAAACATTGCTTTGTATGGGCTTCGATTTATACCAGAATGATGGGCTCTGTTCTTCATAAATTGTACAAAGCGTAATCCTTCGGACCACCTTGCTGTATCATTGTCTTTCATCCATCCACTTAACATATTTTCAATATCTTGATTTGCCCGTTCCACAGACCCTTGACTTTGACTATGTCTTGGTTTTCCATGCACAATTTTCAACTCTGGCCACAAAGAAGCTAAGGACGTTATAACACTATTTACAAATTCTCTTCCGTTATCACTCTGTAAAATACAGGGTTAAAAAAATATCAACAAGGTGATAAGCAACTTCTTCAGCACGTTTACATTGCAATGCACGTAGTATCACAAATTTAGTTAAATGATCTTGATAAACCATTATGAATTTATATTTTCCATCTGCTTGTGTCTGCATATCAATTAAGTCCACTTGACACCGACTATTTAGCTCTGAGTGTAAGATTGGTTTGGAAACAAGTCCTCTTTTCTTTTTTCTTTTTCTTACTTTGGCACACTTCACACATGGTCAAGAAGAGCTTTATCATATCGGCTGTCACATTTGCATATTTCCTGTTAATTTCACATTTCAGTCTATCTCGACCACCATGACCGATTGCTACATGAGATGTCTTAATGACTTCAAAAATCTCGGGAGCAGGAACGTAATAACGAACTTGGTCATTTTTGCTACTTGCAATCAGTTTTTGAACACCACCAATTTCAATGACATCAAACCGCTTCAGTCTTCTGTACTGTAGAGACGTTTTCTTCTTAGCAGTTTTAGCCTCCTTTACCTCCTGCAACAGTGAACCGTATTTTTCTGCAGTAAGTATGTTGTAGTGTGGTTCTTGTTGCACGTCCCACTTCAGTATGGTCTGTAAAAACATAGTCTCCCATTCAGTGTCAGCTGCCTGGTTAGGAGGGCGGTTAAGAGGGTGTTCAGGATGGTCAGGTGAGCTCCAAGTTGCCATCTTGTTGTATTGGTGGCTCACGAACAACTGAAAGGTGAAGTAAATCAGTGAACCAGCTAAATGAGAATGAATCCTCCCCCCCCTTCCCCCACCCTACAAACTATGACTCAGTAACATCTAACAAAGAAATAACAATTAAGGTAAACGGCAATGCAATAATCTGATATCAGAGGACAACACACGTACTAACCTGTGTCAATGCAGGAGGACAGCGGACTGAAACATACAAAAACTGACAAGCCAGCGTCCTCACTTCCGGTGTTTGTCAAGCGAGTCCCACCCTTATGGTCCCCACATGGTTCACTCCACTCCCTAATGCTACTTATACATACAAATGTTTTCCCCGGCACTACACCAGTTTCACTTTTAGTCTAACCTAGTTTTCCCAAACTTAACAATTGTTAAAACTAGTTTTGACTGAAGTGTGTAGGTAAAACTAGGTGTAAAATACATTTCGTGTTTTACCGAGCCTTTATGTTAAGAAACTAGTTTTGCCTAGGTAATACTAGTTTTGCCTAGGTAATACTAGTTTTGCCTAGGTAATACTAGTTTTGCCTAGGTAATACTAGTTTTGCCTAGGTAATACTAGTTTTGCCTAGGTAATACTAGTTTTGCCTAGGTAATACTAGTTTTGCCTAGGTAATACTAGTTTTGCCTAGGTAATACTAGTTTTGCCTAGGTAATACTAGTTTTTACAAACAATAAATTATACTACTAGTTCTGACTAGTTGAAACTAGTTTTGGCTGATTTCGGGCTCTGACTGTAATATATATATATATATATATATATATATATATATATATATATATATATATATATATATATATATATATATATATATATATATATATATATATATATAAACCAGTAAAGATTTCCCTCCAACCTGCAGTCCTCGTTTTCTAAGGTCTCCACGGCAGGTCTTAAACGCAGGTCGCAGGAAACTGAGGGCAGAGTCTTTCTTTCTATAGCCTTTGTTCTACTATTAATATTAATTCTGCTTCGTGGGTTAATAAGTGTTAAATTGATATATTCTCGTGTCTTAATTCTACACAATTCTAAAAACATTTTTTCTGTAAAGTGATGAAAAACGAGTCAATTCTGTACCTTCAGTTTTTGTTTCATTAATACGAATCCCTGTGCTAAGTAAATATAGTAATGTTTAAGAGATATTTTTGGAGGGGCTTTTTATATTGTTCAGCACATAATCTTAGCCACGTTCCTTCACAGTGAGGAGGGATGCATAGTCTGTATCCCTAGCCTTTGTTGTACTGATACCATTCCTTCTGCCGTAACTTCAGTAGTTTCCACGAAATATTTTTTCTCACTTTGAAAGTTCTTTACGACATAAATCTCAAACATGTTCTTGAAAAGTGAGAAAACAGGATTACTTCTCTCTGTCCTTTGTTTTACTCCTACGATTCCTTCTGTTTCCTTGGTTCGATAATCTCAAACTGACATTTTCTCGTTTTCGTAATTCCTCAGGGGAGAAATTTCAAGCACGTCCTTCAGAGCGGGGAGGCCTGTGTCTTGTTTACCTTTAAACTTTGCTCTGGTGATGTGATTTGTTCTGCGATGTAACGTTAATAGTCTTCAGTGCACATCTTATACTTTGCTTTAATAATACCATTCCATCTGCTATGTGTGTCTTAAGCTGATATTTTCTTGTACTCTGAGTTTTTAGGAGAAAAGTGAGGAAATCTTTAACCTTTCTTCTAGTAATGCGATTCCTTCTCTTACGTCCCCTAGGAAGTATTAAGTTAAATTTTCTTGTTTTTATATATATATATATATATATATATATATATATATATATATATATATATATATATATATATATATATATATATATATATATATATATATATATATATATATATATATATATATATATATATATATATATATATATATATATATATATATATATATATATATATATATATATATATATATATATATATATATATATATATATATATATATATATATATATATATATATATATATATATATATATATATATATATATATATATATATATATATATATATATATATATATATATATATATATATATATATATATATATATATATATATATATATATATATATATATATATATATATATATATATATTTATTTATTTATTTATTTATTTATTTATTTATTTATTTATTTATTTATTTATTTATTTATTTATTTATTTATTTATTTGTTTATTTATTTGTTTGTTTGTTTGTTTGTTTGTTTGTTTGTTTGTTTGTTTGTTTTCTTTCGAGGGAATTTGAAGCATGGTACAGAAAAGTGAAGGAGAGGAGTACTCTTTACCTGAAGCTTTTGTTTTGGTAATACGATTCCTTGTGGTGTGTGACTTAAGTATTGTTTTTGTAAGGTCTTTAAGACAGAATTTCACCACGTGCCTGGAGTGTGAGGCGGGAAGAGTCAGTTCTTTATCGTTGGCCTTTTGTTCTTTTTATTTCATCACGACAGAATCTCGGCCACTTCCCTGAAAAGTGAGGACCAACGAATACATGACTTAAGTCTGTGTTTGTTATACTAATGTGATTCCTTTTGTTGTGTAAGTTAGTGAGTTTAAGTGATGTATTCTCGTTTTTTTTAATTCTTCTTGACTATTTTCAACCACTTTCCAGAAAACTAAGGAAGGATTAGAATTCCTTATCTCTGCCTTGTAATGTGGCAGTGCAAATCCTTCTTTGATGTAGATTTTACGTTTTTTTTTTTTTTTTTTGATTATCGGAATTGTTGTGGGCAGATTGCAAACCATGTTCATTATGAAAAGTTTTATCAGTACTTAAGGAATTATTTCATTTTTTTCTTGCCAAACTTTCGAGGACACTAATCTGAGCCACGTTCAAGGTGAAGGCTTCGTTTCATGGAATAGAAAAGGGTGTGTTTTGTTAATGTATAGCGGCAGATTCATCCCAGAGCGTGTCTTTACAAGCTAGGGAGTCTTAGGCAAACATTTTCTTTTCTTCTTCAATTCCTCTGGATAGAAATCTGAGCCACATTCCTGGCAAAGTGAGAAGAAGTTTGTGTTTTCTTTATTTATTACGTTAGTTTTATTTCCAGGGCTCATTTTTGGTACGTAAGTATATGTTTTATTTTTATTTATTTCTTTTTTGATGAGGGAGGTGGACGTGACCAGAGTTTGAACTGAGCACATTGAAAAGACTAGCGTTAACTGACTGAACCATGAGGCACTTGTTTTGTGCGTGTAAGCAAGCTACTCTTAAGTGCAGATTTTATTTTATACATTTACCACCACGGAAATTTCTCAAGTATGGCAAAAAGAGGCTCCTTTCCTTCCAACAGATTTATTAGAGTCGTGTTTGTCACTTCCAGCGTTACATTTTAGGTTAGATGGTCGTAGCAATAAACTCCACATGCAAGCCTTAAAGAATAACATTTCCTTCCACAAGTCACTGTAATTAAGTTCCTCATCTGTAACATCCATTCCATCCCAGCGATTTCTTGTGGTGTGTAGGTTAGGCAGAACAACACTGGGTCTAGAAGCTGCTCATGTTTGTCTGTCTGTCCACGCGTCGCCTGGAACTCGTGTACTGAAAGCCTACATGGAAATCTGCAGCTGGAAGGGAATTATATCTTGTAGCGAGTGAGGAGAGCGGCAGGCAGACCTTGGCAACCCCTCGCGGGTAAGGTCTCTTCGAGCTGCCGGGCTGGGAGGTGGTGCAGTTTTGAGTACTGGCAGGTGTATTGCATCGGCAGCGGTGTGCGTCCCTTCCATGTCGTGCAATTCAGGTACTGCCCGAGCCTTTTGAGTGACACGACTTCTGAGTCTTTGTGAAACGTGTTGGTGTGAAGTGTGGGTTTGCGAGGCACCACTGGCAGGCCACGAAGGACAGGGTGGCCCGAGTACTTCAGCCTTTTTACTGTTTATTTTATCGATGGTCAGTGAAATTCGGTACTGTTCGGAACGGAACGGAAGAAAAGAGTGGGGGAAATAAAAAAAAATAACAATAAAGAGAAAGAGAAATTTGGGTGAATACGGGATGAAACAATGGGGAGAAAGACAGCTGGTACTGCTCGAACCCCTTGACTTACGTGACTTTTCATCAGCCTTTGTGGAATGATATAAAGTGTGGCTGTCAAAGACACTGCTGGCAGCGTAAAGGATGACAGGATACTTCACACCTTTTGTGCTTGTTTCATTGCTGGTCACTTAACAAAAAATGTGTGTGTGTGTGTGTCTGTGTGTGTGTGTGTGTGTGTGTGTGTGTGTGTCTGTGTGTGTGTGTGTGTGTGTGTGTGTGTGTGTGTCTGTGTGTGTGTGTGTGTCTGTGTGTGTCTGTGTGTGTGTGTGTGTGTGTGTGTGTGTGTGTGTGTGTGTGTGTGTGTGTGTGTGTGTGTGTCCGTGTGTCTGTGTGTCTGTGTGAATGTATGTTTTATTCATTCAGCACTAGGAAGCAGACAAGTATTAAAACAGTTTCTTTTTTTACTAGTGATGAAAATGGTAGAAAACACACACACACACACACACACACATTTAAGGACATCACACGTTGGTAGAGTAGCTGTTAATCCATTAACTCAGGATTACATTGGCGGGGCGCGAGGCAGTTTGATATAATGGGTGTGGCACATAAACAGCTGCGGTGCTCTTTGGTGTATACATTTGCTTGGTGTCAACACAGTTACGTACTTAATAACTTGCTGCTTCGTTCTCCGACATGGTCTGTATTTCCTGCTGCCTGTGACTGGAGCTGTTTCCACACACAAGTGTCCTCAATGAAAACTACATTGCCTTTCTTTCGGATCTACCTTTTTTTTTTTCTTTTGCGGGAAAGAATGACTTTGTGAACCATTATCTTGCCCTCATTCCTTCACCGCTCATCCAGATTTATATATATATATATATATATATATATATATATATATATATATATATATATATATATATATATATATATATATATATATATATATATATATATATATATATATATATATATATATATATATATATATATATATATATATATATATATATATATATATACTCCTTCACCTCGGAGTCCTCATCTGGGAAGGGGACCACAAATGTCTCCAGGTTGCACTGCTCTTCAGATATCGACTAAGTGTCTTGACAACCCCCCCCCCAACTTTTTTCCATAAACTTGTGCAACATTCGCGGTCTAAGATCTAATTTCCAATCTGTAGAACACCACCTCTCCTCTTGTAAACCTCATCTTCTTTTCGTCACTGAAACACAAGTGTCTGACGCAACAAACATTTTCAAATTATTTACAAAACAAGTGCAAATATAGTTATGGTTATATTTCTACGTCACATGTACAGAGAGAGAGAGAGAGAGAGAGAGAGAGAGAGAGAGAGAGAGAGAGAGAGAGAGAGAGAGAGAGAGAGAGAGAGAGAGAGAGAGAGAGAGAGAGAGAGAGAGCTTTGCGTGTCTATATTAATTAAAAATTCTTGAGAGAGATTTTAGAAGTTTCTATTAAACCTTACCTGAGGGGATATGGAAGAAGGGAGAGGGGAGGAAGAGGGAAGGGAGAGGTGAGAGGGAGGATGGGAAGGGGAGCGAAGGGGGAGAGAGGGAGGGAAGGGAGGAAGGAAAGGGTTGAAGAAAAGAAGAAAGTTAAGGAAGAGATGATTGCTGTGTTATCATGTTCTGTTTATCTATTTATTTATTTTATTTATTTATTTATTTATTTTTATAGGTGAAAATTGCGATTGTGGAGGAGAATTTTTGTTTGTTTGTTTGTTTGTTTGTTCTTGTTTGACCTGCCTTTCGTTCCTCGTTTCTTTGTTTTCTATTGTTTGTTTTCTGGTGTTGTTCTTGTCTTCCTGTTACTTCTTTTTTTTTTGTCTTCTTTTCTCCTTCACCTCCTCTCCCCGTCCTTTTCCTTTTTTTCCTTTTTCTTCTCTTTCTTTTCGTCTTCTTCCTCCACCACCACTACCACCACGACAACTATTTTTTTTTTTTCTTCTTCCTCCTCTTTATTTTCCTTCACCACCACCACCACCACCAGTTCTCTCCACATTTATCACATAGTCAATCTCTCCTCACTCTGTCCCTAGTATACAGCGGCACTCATTCCTCACCTAGTGGCGGCAGTTAGGGTGCACGTCACTCCAGGGTGTTACAGGAGACTCATTACAGGACAATAAACACGTTGCAGAGGCTCAGGTGTTGTCACTATTTACCTGGATATAAACACCTTCATTATTCTCCACTCGGGTCGTCTGTGTTTTTTCCCTGACAGGTTCAAGATTGACTTAAAGAGACAAGAAGGGAGTGGTTCATAAATAGAATGGTGGATGAATGGAATAGAGTAAGGAATCAGGTCATTAGTGCAGAGTTATATGGGATTTTATAAAGATTGGACAAATTTATGAATGATTAGTGGAAATTGATGTGTTTTGTAAAGACTGCCACGTGTAGGCCTGATGGCTTCTTGCAGCTTCCCTTGTTTCCTTTGTAATGTTCTTATAGCCTCGTGTTCTTGAGCTTTTTCTGTCTCACCAGGGCTATTTTCAGAGGCTACAGAGATGCTTTCTGAAGTTGTCACGCGTGTTTCTCCCACTGGTTAGGTAGAATCCTTGATCACCTGCTGCTACAATAATGATCATTGCGTAGGGAGGGGGTAGCTGGTTTACTGGGGGGGGGGGCGCCTCTACCCTCGACCTTGCTCTCTCACGCTTTGCTGCCTTGCGTGGGGCGAACACGACCTGGGAAGACATAAACCGATAAAGGAGGAAGAGGAGGAGGAGAAAGAAGAGAGGGAGGAGGAGGAGGAGGAGGAGGAGAAGGAGTACTTAGCGTAATAAAAGAAAGCTAAGTACAGCGGAGACAAGTGGGAGTGAAAACCTGAAGAGGAAAAAAATAGGGAAATGAAGAGAAAGTTGCTAATGATAAGAATGAAGGTTACGAGACTCTGGAAGAAGAAAGAAAATGAAGAGGTGAACCAGAGGGATGAATAAGAGAACATGAAAATGAAGAGAAAGGATGAGATGAAGAGGAGAAGGAAAAGGAGAAAGAGGAGGAGGAGGATTAAGAATAGATGGTCGAAGAGAAGGAAGAAGAGAAGGAAGGGGAAAATGACAATGATGGGAGAGGAGGAGGGGAGACGAGGAGGACAAGAAACAGAAAGAGAAGAAAAGAGAGAAAGAAAAAAAAATCAGTAAGACGGAGTAAGAGAAGATGAAAAACAGAGGAAAAATAAAAAAAAATAAATAAATAAAAAAAAAAGAAGAAAAGGATAACATCAACAACATCACAAGTTTATTACCTTCACACGGTGTTCACTTGACTGACTCTATGAAATTCGTGCACACCTTTGGTTTTCGCTGACCAGTGCTCACCTCAGCCCCTGCTTGCCTGATATCCTGCTGGAGGGAGAGTGAATGCCTTGAAATTAGTGATTAGCGGACGGCGAGGGGCGGAGAAGGAGGCTGGCAAGGGTGGAAAGGAGGGAGTGGATAGGTGGAAGGATGGATGGACTAGAATGGTGGATCGGATGGTTGTTAGTGGGTGGCGTGGATGGTTGATGGAAGGATGGAAAGACTAGGATGGAAGGATAGAAGACTAGGATGGACTAGGATGAATGATGTCTGGACTTGGATGGTTCACAGTGGATGGTCAGGATTAAAAGTAATGATTTTGTTAGTTTTTCTTCTTACTGTGAACTTCAGAGGGAAAAATGTTGAAAAAAATGACTTGAGGGGAATGTGTCCAGAGGGGAGGATGTTTAAAGGGGAAAATGATCAGAGGGAAAAATGAATAGAGGGAAAAAATGTGTAGAAAAGGAAAATATCAGGAAAATTACTTGAGGGAATCATGTTTACAAAGGAAAATATCTAAAGAGGAAAATGATTAGAGAGGAAAATAATTACTAAAAAGGAAAATGACAACTAAGAAAATTACCACAAAGAAGAAAATGAAAAGGAAAACTGTTCAGTGGGGAAATTATGTACAGGAGAAAATAACGAGAGAAAAAAAAAATGACAAGATGAAAAAAAAAAATGGTGATGGAAAATTTGAATAGAAAAATGACTTGTTTCTTTTCGATATGGTTCCTGTGACCTCGTTGTAGTGTGAAAATACTCATACATACAAGGCAGGGAGCGTTGTAATTCTATCTAGACTCTTGACCTCAGCTGACAGTCTTAACAAGGCCCTCACATCCTCTTTCTCTCTCCCTCCTTCCCTTCCTTCCTCCTCTTTACCTTTTTTTTCTTCCTTCTTCTCTTTCTTCCTGTTCTTCCAGATGTTCTCCTCCCACACTTCCTGGTTTCCTCTTTTTCTTAACCTCTCCTCATTCTTCTCCTCCTCATCTTTCTCTTCCTTTTCTTCCTCTTACTGGTTGCTTTTCTTTCACGCGTTCTGCTTTCCTAACTTCTTCCTGCTGTCTCTTTACTCCTTTCCTACTCCTTCCTCCTACTCTTCTTATTCCCATCTATTTTTTCTTCTCTTTATTCCTTTTCAGTCTTTCTTTTCCTCCTCCCCTGTCCTATCTACTGTCTTTCTTCTTCTTCCTTCTCACATCCTTCTTTCCTTCTACTCTTCAAATGTTCATTTCCTCGTGTTTCCTTACGTCTCTACTTGTCATAATCTTCATCAGTAATCTTCCTACACCTTCCCATTTTTCCACTGCCTTCATATTAATCAGTCCCACAATGAGATGAATAAAAATGTTGAAAGGTGATGAAATTGATCCTGCGCTATTCATGTGGCTACAGATGGAGGCGCAGCAAATGAAAGTGAAAGAGAGCGCGCCAGTACCGTAGACCTTCACACTTGTTAGCTGGCAGGGGAGACAGGTCGTGAAGCAGCGCTCATGGCATTGTTAGAGTGAACGAGTGAGTCAGTGAGTCAGCGAGTCGGCGAGGGAACTTGAAGAAGGAATGTGAAGAAGATCGATATGGCTAGAGAGAGAGAGAGAGAGAGAGAGAGAGAGAGAGAGAGAGAGATATTATGTAACAGTAAGAATCATGAAAAATATGTGTGAAATATTTGCAAAGTATGTAAAGTAAAATAACATAGAGATTGCAGAGATATTACACACACACACACACACACACACACACACACACACACACACACACACACACACACACACACACACACACACACACACACACACACACACACACACACACACACACACACACTGACACACACACACACACACACACACACACACACACACACACACACACACACACACACACACACACACACACACACACACACACACACACACACACACACACACACACACACACACACACACACACACACACACACACACACACACACACACACAGTTTCCATGATAGTTATAACTTCTTCTTACTTCCTACACCACCACCACCACCATCACCTACTCCTGCTCCCTCATTATCTTATCTTATCTACTAATCCATTTCACCCTCCTCTCCTCACTCTTGGTCTCCCCTGCAGGATTTGCCCTAATTAGAGTCAGGAAGGAGGAGAATAATAATTTGTTACAGGTGTCTTTCCCCTTATGATGATACAGGTTGTACTCACGAAGCTGATTAACCTGGCGCAAGTTGTCAAGTAATCTTACCTGTGTGTGAGTCATTCCACGTGTCTCTTCTCTCTCTCTCTCTCTCTCTCTCTCTCTCTCTCTCTCTCTCTCTCTCTCTCTCTCTGTCTGTCTGTCTCTCATCCTATACATTAATGATATAGATAAAGGAATTGTCTCCAGAATCTCTAAGTTTGCCGACGACACGAAGTTAGGATCAGACGTTTCGACTCCGGAGAAAGTAGAACAACTTGAGCTTGATCTCCATAAGCTGGGAGAGTTGTCAGACAAATGGCAGATGCCATTTAATGCAGCCAAGTGCAAGGTCATGCACATTGGGTACCGCAACCCCCAATATGAGTACGTTCTTAAGGGAAAGGCTCTGAAGAGCACTGACTCGGAGAAAGACTTGGGTGTAGTTATTACCAATGACCTCAAGTTCTCCAAGCAGTGTATAGCTGTAGAGAAGAAGGCTCAGAAACTTTTGTGCTACATAAAGAGACAGTTTGGATATTGTAAAAAAAAAAAAAAAAAAAAATAGTACTATCACTGTACAACTCTCTCGTCCGTCCACATTTGGAGTGCGTAGTTCAGTTTTGGAGTCCTTCTTACCGTAAAAACATCACAAGACTGGAGAGAGTACAGGCCAGGGCGACCAAACTGATTCCTGAGCTTAGACACATGTGTTATACAGAGTGCCTGAAGGAGTTGAACCTCTTCTCACTGGAGACCAGAAGGCTTCGTGGTCAGCTCATAGAGGTATTTAAGATACTTCGAGGTTTTGACAACGTGGACTACAGGTGCTTGTTCCAGCTGAGTGAGGGGCGCACTCGTAACAATGGCTACAAACTTGAACTGAAGCGTTACAACAGAGATCTTTGTGGGAACTTCTTTTCCTACAAAATCTGCAGTCGTTTGAATGCGCTTCCCTCAGATGTCGTCAATAGTGACTCTGTAGAGCAGTTCAAGACAAGACTCGACGAGGTGCTGCCTACGTAGACTCGATGTCGCCTGGACATGTGCTTCTAACTTAGCTTGAGTCTCTTTCAGTACTCCCTGTATGGGTCATAAGGCCTTCTGGAGTACTTCTCTTCCTTGTAACTCCTTGTAACTTGTAACACACACACACACACACTCTCTCTCTCTCTCTCTCTCTCTCTCTCTCTCTCTCTCTCTCTCTCTCTCTCTCTCTCTCTCTCTCTCTCTCTCTCTCTCTCTCTCTCTCTCTTTCAAGTGCGTGTAAGAAAGAGGACAAAAGAGAGGAAGTGATTGAAGTAAAAAGTAAGAATTACTTCTCTTTCATACCAGAGAGGCTGTGAAGGAGAAGGGAAAGGGGAGGGAAGGAGGGAAGAGGAGAAGAGAAAGGGGAGGGAAGGAGGGAAGGAGGGAGGGATTGAGGGAAGGAAGGTAGGAAGGGAGTAAGACTGACACGCTGGCTTCTTTTTACGCTCCTTTCTGAAAGCCAACGATGTATAATCTCCTCCTCCTCCTCCTCCTCCTGCTTCTCTTTGTTTGCTTCTTCATCTCCCTGATGCTTGTTTTGTTGTTGTTTTTGTTGTATTTCCTTTTCGCTTCCTGCTCCTCCTCCTCCTCCTATGTGAAAACAAAAAGGGTTTTCACATCAACGATTGGTCCACTAATAACAGAAAATGGCACAAAAATAGAAAACGAAACAGACATGGCGAACACCCTGAACGAGTACTTTTCAACAGTCTTCACGACTGAGGATGTTCAGGGCAGTCTGCCGACCCCTTCGACTCAGTCAAGAGGCACCACGCTGCCGGACTTCACCATCACAGAAAGTGAAATCCTCTCAGTCACGAAGAGCATGAACGTAAACAAAACACCCGGGCCAGACAAGATATCACCCAGGCTTCTTAAAGAAGCAAGAAATGAGCTCGTGAAACGCTTACAATTTTATTCAATAAAACTTTACTAGCGGGTAAAGTTCCCCACGAATGGAAACTAGTAAATGTCACGCCAGTCTTTAAAAAAAAATAAATAAATAAATCTCTCCCAGCCAATTACAGGCCGATCAGTCTCACTTCAGTATTGTGAAAGCTGATGGAAACAATAATCAGAGATAGAAATGTTAAATATTTAGAAGAAAACAAAATCATAAAGGATTCGCAACACGATTTCAGAACCAAGCGTTCCTGCTTAATGAACTTACTATTTAACTCGCATGACGAGACAAAAGCTGTTGATATTATCTACCTTGATTTCCAGAAAGCTTTCGACACTGTTCTCCTTACGAGACTCACCAGTAAAGTGAAAACTCACGGTATTGCCGGAAACACCCTGAAATGGCTGAGAGACTGGCTCTCTGACAGAAAACAGCGTGTTGTGATAAATGGAAAAGAGTCAGAGTGACAAAAGGTAAACAGCGGTGTTCCTCAAGGCTCAATATTAGGACCAGTACTCTTTATAATGTACATTAATGATATTGATGAAGGGATAAATTGCAAAATAAGTAAATTTGCAGACGACACCAAGATAACAAGTAGAGTAACGTCTGTGTCACAATGGCAGGAACTCCAGTGTGACCTGAATAGACTAACAAGCTGGGCAGAAAATGACGGATGAGATTCAATATAGAAAAGTGTACAATTCTACATATCCGAAGCAACAATGTTCAGGCGAGATATGTAATGAATAACATGCCACTGTCAAGCATCGATAAAGAAAAAGATCTTGGTGCAAAGTTAACACTGCATAGTAACAGTAAAGACGGCAAATAAATTAGTAGGGTTCATTGGAAGAACCTTTGAATTTAAATGAGAAAAGGTTATACTTGCCTTATATAACTCACTGGTGCGCCCTCATCTAGAATACTGTGAAGAACATAAGAACATAAGAAATAAGGGAAGCTGCAAGAAGCGACCAGGCTTACACGTGGCAGTCCCTGTATGAAATATACCTACCTATTTCCATCTATTATCCCCATCCATAAACTTGTACAGTACTGTGTACAGTACTGGTCACCATATTACAAAAAAGACATTGAAAAAACTAGAAAAGATACAGTGCAGAGTCACAAAGATTATTCCAAGAATGCGCAATAAGCCGTATGAGGAACTACTGCAAGAACTAAACCTATTTAGCTTAACAAAGCGTAGGATAAGAGGAGACCTAATTGAAGTGTTCAAAATTTTCAAAGGATATAATAACATTGATGCACATAAATATTTCACCATTGATCATTCTAAACTAACAAGAAATAATGGATTCAAGATTATACTCAAACGTTTTAAATATCACGAGGCCAAACATTTTTTGTTTAAGCTTGGCTTGGCTTGGCTTGGCTTAGCTTGTTGCAGTTACAAATCCACTGTTCAGTCATTTATGCTTATGTTCTCCACGTTCTTGTCATGCAAAATTCAGTCATACATTTAAACTCATGTCATTCACGCTTCGTTATTTCACATTGCAGTCATAGATAGATAGATATAGATAGATAGATAGTCACAATCCTGCCAGTCACATTCCAGTCACACACTCACAGTCACTCCTACACCCACGCTCCAGTCGTACATAGTCACTCTTAGTCCAGTCATGCTCCCACACTCCAGGCATCCCTCACGTTCCAGCCAGCAGTACATTGACACCCAGACCTGCACCATTCCAGCAATCCTTCGTTCTTCAGGTGTTTGTGATCCATCATACCCCTCCCACGATCCCTCCTCCCTTCACTTCCTCTCTCACCGCCCTCCTTCCTTGTCCCTTCCTACCTCATTGTTCTCTTCGCTCACTACCCCTCCTTCACTGGTCCTCCTTCCTTCTCTGTCCCTCCTTCCATCACTTCCCTTCTTCCCTGACTCTCCTCTCTCACTACCCCTCCTTTCATGTCCCTCCTTCACTGGCCAGCCTTCTCTCATTGTCCCTCCTTCCTGCATTACTTCTCCTTCCTTTACTGTTCATCCTTCCTTCATTATTTCTCCTTTTTTTCACTGTTCCTCACGTCACTGTTCCTTGGCTCTCCTTTCCTCACTAGCTTTCTTTCCTTCATTAATCTTCCTTCTGCGTTGTCGTGCTTCTACGTTGCACACTCTTGCTGCCTCCCTAAACTATAAGACTGGCTTTCGTGGGTTCAAGGGAACGCATTATTTATTTATTTATTTATTTATTTATTTTTTACTTATTTTTTTTGTGTTATTTACATTTATTTACACTTAGATGATCATATATGACTTCCGACAGCAAGGAGAAACTACGAAAATGGTTTCATCTCTCTTCAAATAAATTCCATTAAACATCTGGAACACTTCACATTACACTTCCGATTCAAATCACTTCACATATTTAATACTCAATGATAAATCTCATCCTACACAAACCTCGCAGGTAATATTCATTGAGGAACACATCCTACACCACCCAATCCCTCTCTGTCAATATATAACACCCACATTTTACTGTGACTGCATTACAACTGTGTGGCTCTACTTACTGGTACTGCGACAGGCGGCTTGCCCATCCTGACCCTCTCTGGTCTGACAGCTGTGTCTAGCTTGTCCCTCTCTCTGTTTCTGTCTATTCCCGTCTCCTACACCTTGTAATATACGCGTGATGTTAGAGCGACCTTTTGCCCCAACAAGGCTTCCGTTGCTATAACATTTATTTTCCACTACTTCGATCATTCGCGGCATTTTCCTGTAACTTTCAATAAGGTTAATTTTCGAGTAAATATATTTATTTTCTCATACTTTGGTCATATGGTTCAATTTCATATACTTTCCGCAAGATCCATTTTCAAGTAACTATATTTATCTTCCCCGTACTTCGATCACACAGTTTATTTTTCCTTAACTTTCAATAAGATTCATTCTCGAGTTACTTTGGTAATCGCATCTTCTAATCAGGAACAAGGAGGCGGCGGTTCCTGTGGTGTGCCGGCTGTCCGTGTTGTCCATGTCACCTGTTTCCGGTGACCTCTGCTTCCCTCGTATACTAATTCAGTGATGGCCACCTGAGTACCTCTTCTTGTAATGTTGTGCTAATCTCCGGCTCTGTTAGTGTTGTGATGACTCACCGCATCTTGTTGTTCTCCTCGGTGGTCACGTCTCGTCTCTTATCTGTCAGGGTGGTGATAGCTTCTTGATACCTGCTGTCGTTTTTATCATCTTCTTCCCTCATTTATTCTTTCTACTTCTCGTTTCCCTTTTTCATTCCTTAATTTTTGTTTCATTCTTGTTTCTTGTTACATGTTTCATTTCTTGTTGTTTGCTGGGTTACAACAACGTCCCTATTCTTCCTCCACGCCCCTCTCCTTCCTTCACTGCCTCGACTTCCCCTGGCTCTCCTTCCTTCACTGCTCCTCTTTCACCGCCCTTCTTCCCTCACTTGCCTTTCTTCCATCATTATTCCTCCTTCCCTTCACTGCCCTTCCTTCCTTCCCTGCCCTGCCATGCTCATCCATTCCCCTGTCCCCTTCCTTCACCACTCTCCAGCCTCCCCCATGCTCACCACTCTCGGATGTTGTTTATCTTCTCTCTCTCTCTCTCTCTCTCTCTCTCTCTCTCTCTCTCTCTCTCTCTCTCTCTCTATTTCTTTATTCATCCATCCATTTATCAATCTACTACCTATCTATCTTTCTATCTATCTATCTATCTACGAGTTTCCGTTATTTCGTTTTTTTTTTTATCCTTCCTGCCTTCCTTTCTTTCATTTGATTTCTCTCCTTTTCTTATCCGTTTCTTCCTTTCCCTCTCCTTTTGTTCATACCTTCCTTTCTTCATTTTTTCTCTGTTTTACTTTTATTTATTTATTTATTTCATTTTATTAATTAATTACTTTTTTTTGGTGGGGAAGGCTTTGCTTTTATTTATTCCTTTCTTTTCTCCTACGTTCCTTCCTTCCCTCCTTTCTGCCTCCCTTCCTCCCTCCCTCTCACTTTCCCTCCCTCTCTCCCCGTGCCTGCATCCTTGCATTTTCCCGCCTACATCCACTTTACAAGATTGCTCAGTGTACTTTATCACAGACAGCCTCGGAAGAACCAAAATGCAAGTTAGATATGTTTGTTCTTCATTTGTATTTCTTTGTGAGTGATCTAAACTCCGTGCTCTTATCTATTACTGTTTGTTCATGTGTGAGCGATTTCAACCTCCGGTCCTTATCTTTTACTTCTTGTTTTTTCCTTTGTATCCCTCCGAGTGGCCATGTCTATTGGTGTTCCTTCTTACTTGGTGTTCCTGCAGGAGTGACCTATCCCTCGCCTCTCTCTTCCTCAGCTGTGACACAAGGAGCAGCTTTCTCAGCGACGGGGAGCGGTGGACGGCGGATGAATACTTCGGCTCCCGCGCCTTCTTCTGCATCATGTCCGACCCTCTGACCCTGGTGGTGGGCGACGTGCGTCAGAGGAGTTGAAAATGTATGGGACTCGCTGCTGTGCCCTGCGTGTAGCTGTGAGGTGAAGTACAGACGGCTGCATTGTCTCAGCCTCGGAGGTGCCACTTGTTCAAATTACGAATGGTTTAATGCTATTTTTTGCAGGCTGTGGAATATTGCAGTATCTTATAACAAGACAAATGATATAAAAAAGCATGTAATTTACCGATAAGTATTACACGACAACATTATTGCGGTGATAAAAAGTACTCCTGTAAAATGCTACGTGGCATCATCTCTCAGCTGTTTTCAAGGTCGCAAGGGCAGGCTACCCACCCGCCCTCCTCCCTCGCTTTGATGATGCCGCGTAGCATTTTACAGAAGTACTTTTAATCACCGCAATAATGTTGTCCTGTAATGCTTATCGGTAAATTACATGCTTTGTAATCCCATTTGTCTTGTTATAAGATAATGTAATATTAAACCATTCGTAATATGACTAAGTGGCACCTCCGAGGCTGCGACAATACAACCGTGTGTCCGTCATGTCACAGAGCACACCCGCGAGTCCCGTACATTTTCAAATCCTCTGACGGGTAAACAAAGCCTTAAAATGCATATGTGCATAGAACATTTTATACTTAGAATTAAACGTTCTTTCACCTCTTTCAGTATTTGCAGAAACTCGCGTTACACCCTGTATAGGAAATTAGAGACGTCGCAGTGAGCGTTTTGATACCAGATAGCGCCTGAATTTTTAATTCTCGCCGGAAAATAAATACTTTTTGGGGAAAGGTTTTACAAGCTTACAAAAGTGTATCGTTGCACAGTAATGAATTTTAAGTCAATTAATTTCGTGATAACTGACAGCACATGACATTGTTTGAGCCTCTATTCATAATTTCAGATGATATTCTTAAAAGAGCCTATAAGTGTAAGTGTATCAAGGCAGGCAATCTGTAATTTTCTACTGACCTCAATGGAAGTACACTAATATATACTTGCATTTTCATGTACCAAACAAAAGGCAAATCCATTTAATGTATAGAAAATATAATTTTGTATCAGAGACTTTATTTTTGCGGTACGATCACTATCCTCGGGTACTTGGGCAGCGAGCAAACCAAAACACAGGACCACGCTTACTCGACTACCCTGCACAATGGATACATCACCGCCACAATCATGGACTACAGCGGAATTAAGAAAATTCCCGAAAGAACGAGCTATATCCTATTCTGGATATAGTAAAGCAAAGTAAAGGCCTTTGTATCGGCAGAACTGAGAGGCTATTGTTTACACTTTACACTCCTTCCTAACGGCGCTTTCTTTAACTGAAGAATCATGATCAAGATAAGTACGTCGTACGTCCGCCAGCGGTGCTGTTCTTTTTTTATATCACTGATTACTTTCATAAACAGGACGTGTCAGTGATATCTGATATTTTTCAACATTCCCAGATAAAATGCACAAGCCGAAATCAACATCCTTTTATTTTTACTGTTCATACTTACTTAAAAAAAATCATTACCTATTTTTAGTTTTATCTTACAATTCAATTAACAAAGCCTTATCATACACCAGTAAGTATGAATAATAATATTAAGGGTTATGTTTTTAATTTTAGATACACTTGTGCAGCAATTCATGCTGTACTTTTCCTGCACATCGATTTCAAATTTAGCTAAGACACCCCTTTGCCCCAGGAAATCGGAGACAATTAAAAATGCTGGCGCTGATAGGTATCTACCAGCCTCACTGCCACGTCTCTAATTTCAAGGTGGCGAACAAGTTGTCTCAGTATATCAACCACGGGAACAATAGACACCTGTAACCGCTTCACTCAGGGCGTCCAATCCCTTATGCTTTCGGATCCAATACCTTACATTCTTCAGTTAAAAAACTCATTACCTTACACACACACACACACACACTTTTCCTCAAACTCATTCATATTTCACCTTTTTTTTCCCCACAATGCATTTTTAATCTTTCCTGTATATTAATTAAGCTCCTTTGCGCACCTTATGAATTAATTCGAGCGTTTCATTACAAGTTACAGGAGAGAAGCAAGTGATACTTCTTAATGGTTCGGTTTCATTTGGAAGGGAAGGAATAGGAGGTAGAAAAGGATTATTGTGATAGATAAGGTAAAAAGAAAGGGTTCTATATATATATATATATATATATATATATATATATATATATATATATATATATATATATATATATATATATATATATATATATATATATATATATATATATATATATATATATATATATATATTTTTTTTTTTTTTTATTAAAAGTGTTAACTTACCTATGAAAAGAGTGTTTGTGTGTGTGTGTGTAATAATAATGTTTCTCTCTCTCTCTCTCTCAACGAAAGATAAGAGCGAGAGAAAACAGAAAGACAAAACTGTTGTAAGGAGAGAGAGAGAGAGAGAGAGAGAGAGAGAGATGGCGTAAAACACTAACACAAAATTAAATTCCTGACCAGATCTCTCTCTCTCTCTCTCTCTCTCTCTCTCTCTCTCTCTCTCTCTCTCTCTCTCTCTCTCTCTCTCTCTCTCTCTCTCTCTCTCATGTACACTTACAACTAACGACACGGCAAAACACACACACACACAAACACACACACACACACACACACACACACACACACACACACACACACACACACACACACACACACACACACACACACACACACATCACTACCAGCACCAGTTCAAGCTCCATAACTCATCAAAAGTGTGTGCTTAACTTAACATGCCTCGCCTTACACGACTTGGCTTGGCTTGGCTTGGCTTGGCTTTGCTTTGCATTGCTTGGCTTGGCTTGGCTTGGCTTGACTTGGCTTATTGCAGTTACAAATCCACTGTTCAGTCATTTATGCTTATGTTCTCCACGTTCTTGTCATGCAAAATTCAGTCATACATTTAAACTCATGTCATTCACGCTTCGTTATTTCACATTGCAGTCATAGATAGATAGATATAGATAGATAGATAGTCACAATCCTGCCAGTCACATTCCAGTCACACACTCACAGTCACTCCTACACCCACGCTCCAGTCGTACATAGTCACTCTTAGTCCAGTCATGCTCCCACACTCCAGGCATCCCTCACGTTCCAGCCAGCAGTACATTGACACCCAGACCTGCACCATTCCAGCAATCCTTCGTTCTTCAGGTGTTTGTGATCCATCATACCCCTCCCACGATCCCTCCTCCCTTCACTTCCTCTCTCACCGCCCTCCTTCCTTGTCCCTTCCTACCTCATTGTTCTCTTCCCTCACTACCTCTCCTTCACTGGTCCTCCTTCCTTCTCTGTCCCTCCTTCCATCACTTCCCTTCTTCCCTGACTCTCCTCTCTCACTACCCCTCCTTTCATGTCCCTCCTTCACTGGCCAGCCTTCTCTCATTGTCCCTCCTTCCTGCATTACTTCTCCTTCCTTTACTGTTCATCCTTCCTTCATTATTTCTCCTTCTTTCACTGTTCCTCACGTCACTGTTCCTTGGCTCTCCTTTCCTCACTAGCTTTCTTTCCTTCATTAATCTTCCTTCTGCGTTGTCGTGCTTCTACGTTGCACACTCTTGCTGCCTCCCTAAACTATAAGACTGGCTTTTGTGGGTTCAAGGGAGCGCTTATTTATTTATTTTTTACTTATTTTGTGTTATTTACATTTATTTACACTTAGATGATCATATATGACTTCCGACAGCAAGGAGAAACTACGAAAATGGTTTCATCTCTCTTCAAATAAATTCCATTAAACATCTGGAACACTTCACATTACACTTCCGATTCAAATCACTTCACATATTTAATACTCAATGATAAATCTCATCCTACACAAACCTCGCAGGTAATATTCATTGAGGAACACATCCTACACCACCCAATCCCTCTCTGTCAATATATAACACCCACATTTTACTGTGACTGCATTACAACTGTGTGGCTCTACTTACTGGTACTGCGACAGGCGGCTTGCCCATCCTGACCCTCTCTGGTCTGACAGCTGTGTCTAGCTTGTCCCTCTCTCTGTTTCTGTCTATTCCCGTCTCCTACACCTTGTAATATACGCGTGATGTTAGAGCGACCTTTTGCCCCAACAAGGCTTCCGTTGCTATAACATTTATTTTCCACTACTTCGATCATTCGCGGCATTTTCCTGTAACTTTCAATAAGGTTAATTTTCGAGTAAATATATTTATTTTCTCATACTTTGGTCATATGGTTCAATTTCATATACTTTCCGCAAGATCCATTTTCAAGTAACTATATTTATCTTCCCCGTACTTCGATCACACAGTTTATTTTTCCTTAACTTTCAATAAGATTCATTCTCGAGTTACTTTGGTAATCGCATCTTCTAATCAGGAACAAGGAGGCGGCGGTTCCTGTGGTGTGCCGGCTGTCCGTGTTGTCCATGTCACCTGTTTCCGGTGACCTCTGCTTCCCTCGTATACTAATTCAGTGATGGCCACCTGAGTACCTCTTCTTGTAATGTTGTGCTAATCTCCGGCTCTGTTAGTGTTGTGATGACTCACCGCATCTTGTTGTTCTCCTCGGTGGTCACGTCTCGTCTCTTATCTGTCAGGGTGGTGATAGCTTCTTGATACCTGCTGTCGTTTTTATCATCTTCTTCCCTCATTTATTCTTTCTACTTCTCGTTTCCCTTTTTCATTTCTTAATTTTTGTTTCATTCTTGTTTCTTGTTACATGTTTCATTTCTTGTTGTTTGCTGGGTTACAACAACGTCCCTATTCTTCCTCCACGCCCCTCTCCTTCCTTCACTGCCTCGACTTCCCCTGGCTCTCCTTCCTTCACTGCTCTTCCTACACCGTCCCTCTTCCCTCACTTGCCTTTCTTCCATCATTATTCCTCCTTCCCTTCACTGCCCTTCCTTCCTTCCCTGCCCTGCCATGCTCATCCATTCCCCTGTCTCCTTCCTTCACCACTCTCCAGCCTCCCCCATGCTCACCACTCTCGGATCTTGTTGACGTGTGTTGCTGTAAACATTGACACAACACTGACCACTCCACGCCGATCCAAAAAACCCACAAGATGGCAGATGATCAGCAGTTTTGCTTGCGATGGAATGAGTTCCATAGCAATATGGTATTCTCCTTCAAACATCTACGTGAGGAGAAGAGTTTCACAGATGTGACTCTGGCCTGTGATGGACAAACCTGCAAGGCACACAAGATGGTGCTGTCTGCATGTTTCCCATATTTCAAGGCCTTGCTAGAGGAAAATCCCTCCAAACATCCAATAATCATCCTGAAAGATGTGCCCTTCAGCCACTTGCAAGCAATCTTGGAGTACATGTATGCAGGAGAGGTCAATGTAGCCCAGGCAGACCTTCCTAATTTTCTCAAGACTGCAGAGCGACTCAAGGTTAAGGGCTTGGCTGAAGTCAACCAAAATGAGCGGCAAGACCGCTGAAATACTGCCCAGGTCGAGGGAGGCTTGGGAAACAGTTTGTCGGAGAAGCCAAAGCCACTTCTGCCTCCTCCACCAGCCTTCTCTTGCTGCTGACCCTACCCCTCCCACCCACCCCTCCACCCATTACATACCCGAGACAATTTACTACCCTATCTTCCTCTAGGTATTCTGTTTCTACTCTCTCTCTCTCTCTCTCTCTCTCTCTCTCTCTCTCTCTCTCTCTCTCTCTCTCTCTCTCTCTCTCTCTCTCTCTCTCTCTCTCTCTCTCTCTCTCTCTCTCTCTCTCTCTCTTTCAACCAAAAGACATTACTATTATTATCCTACTGCTCAGGTCTGTGATGTAGCTTTCATATTATTGCATCACCACCAACTTGGAAGAGCTGAAAAATTACAGACTGTCACATCTCCTTGCCTTTTCCTTTGCTTAGGCTTTCCTGTTTTCAGCCTATGACAGCCTATAACACAGACCACAAACACGTTCATGCTAGCTTGTGAGAAGGAATGTAATCCTCCAGTTATCCAGATACTATCCAGCCACAACTGAGGCAAGGTTGTAAAGTCTGGGAGTAATTATTAATTCTTGTAAATAGGTACTATTGGTATCCATATTTTTACTGTAAACATCCAATCCAGCTGGTTGTCATAATCTCTGAAATGATCTCTTATGGCATTACAGATGCATTGGGGGATACATGAAGCAATCTAGTAAAATATTCTTAACCTGTGCTGGTGTCTTGGGAGTCATTGAATGTTTTTTTTTTTTTCCTATGACATATATTATCAGTATTTTTCTGTGTAAAGGATCTTGTCCCTGGTATGATACAGCCTATGAGAATACTATTGTTTATCTAGTCTCTCTCTCTCTCTCTCTCTCTCTCTCTCTCTCTCTCTCTCTCTCTCTCTCTCTCTCTCTCTCTCTCTCTCTCTCTCTATTTCTTTATTCATCCATCCATTTATCAATCTACCTACCTATCTATCGTTCTCTCTATCTATCTATCTATGAGTTTCCGTTATTTCGTTTTTTTTTATCCTTCCTGCCTTCCTTTCTTTCATTTGATTTCTCTCCTTTTCTTATCCGTTTCTTCCTTTCCCTCTCCTTTTGTTCATACCTTCCTTTCTTCTTTTTTTCTCCGTTTTACTTTTATTTATTTATTTATTTAATTTTATTAATTAATTATTTTTTTTTGGTGGGGAAGGCTTTGCTTTTATTTATTCCTTTCTTTTCTCCTACGTTCCTTCCTTCCCTCCTTTCTGCCTCCCTTCCTCCCTCCCTCTCACTTTCCCTCCCTCTCTCCCCGTGCCTGCATCCTTGCATTTTCCCGCCTACATCCACTTTACAAGATTGCTCAGTGTACTTTATCACAGACAGCCTCGGAAGAACCAAAATGCAAGTTAGATATGTTTGTTCTTCATTTGTATTTCTTTGTGAGTGATCTAAATAAACTCCGTGCTCTTATCTATTACTGTTTGTTCATGTGTGAGCGATTTCAACCTCCGGTCCTTATCTTTTACTTCTTGTTTTTTCCTTTGTATCCCTCCGAGTGGCCATGTCTATTGGTGTTCCTTCTTACTTGGTGTTCCTGCAGGAGTGACCTATCCCTCGCCTCTCTCTTCCTCAGCTGTGACACAAGGAGCAGCTTTCTCAGCGACGGGGAGCGGTGGACGGCGGATGAATACTTCGGCTCCCGCGCCTTCTTCTGCATCATGTCCGACCCTCTGACCCTGGTGGTGGGCGACGTGCGTCAGAGGAGTTGAAAATGTATGGGACTCGCTGCTGTGCCCTGCGTGTAGCTGTGAGGTGAAGTACAGACGGCTGCATTGTCTCAGCCTCGGAGGTGCCACTTGTTCAAATTACGAATGGTTTAATGCTATTTTTTGCAGGCTGTGGAATATTGCAGTATCTTATAACAAGACAAATGATATAAAAAAGCATGTAATTTACCGATAAGCATTACACGACAACATTATTGCGGTGATAAAAAGTACTCCTGTAAAATGCTACGTGGCATCATCTCTCAGCTGTTTTCAAGGTCGCAAGGGCAGGCTACCCACCCGCCCTCCTCCATCGCTTTGATGATGCCGCGTAGCATTTTACAGAAGTACTTTTAATCACCGCAATAATGTTGTCCTGTAATGCTTATCGGTAAATTACATGCTTTGTAATCCCATTTGTCTTGTTATAAGATAATGTAATATTAAACCATTCGTAATATGACTAAGTGGCACCTCCGAGGCTGCGACAATACAACCGTGTGTCCGTCATGTCACAGAGCACACCCGCGAGTCCCGTACATTTTCAAATCCTCTGACGGGTAAACAAAGCCTTAAAATGCATATGTGCATAGAACATTTTATACTTAGAATTAAACGTTCTTTCACCTCTTTCAATATTTGCAGAAACTCGCGTTACACCCTGTATAGGAAATTGCAAGGTGGCGAACAAGTTGTCTCAGTATATCAACCACGGGAACAATAGACACCTGTAACCGCTTCACTCAGGGCGTCCATTCCCTTATGCTTTCGGATCCAATACCTTACATTCTTCATTTGTAAAACCCATTACCTTAACACACACACACACACACACACACACACACACCTTTCCTCAAACTCATTCATATTTCACCTTTTTTTTCCCATTTTTAATCTTTCCTGTTTATTAATTAAGCTCCTTTCCGCACCTTATGAATTAATTCGAGATACGTCGTACGTCCGCCAGCGGTGCTGTTCTTTTTTTATATCACTGATTACTTTCATAAACAGGACGTGTCAGTGATATCTGATATTTTTCAACATTCCCAGATAAAATGCACAAGCCGAAATCAACATCCTTTTATTTTTACTGTTCATACTTACTTAAAAAAATCATTACCTATTTTTAGTTTTATCTTATAATTCAATTAACAAAGCCTTATTATACACCAGTAAGTATGAATATTAATATTAAGGGTTATGTTTTTAATTTTAGATACACTTGTGCAGCAATTCATGCTGTACTTTTCCTGCACATCGATTTCAAATTTAGCTAAGACACCCCTTTGCCCCAGGAAATCGGAGACAATTAAAAATGCTGGCGCTGATAGGTATCTACCAGCCTCACTGCCACGTCTCTAATTGCAAGGTGGCGAACAAGTTGTCTCAGTATATCAACCACGGGAACAATAGACACCTGTAACCGCTTCACTCAGGGCGTCCAATCCCTTATGCTTTCGGATCCAATACCTTACATTCTTCAGTTAAAAAACTCATTACCTTACACACACACACACACACACACACACACACACACACACCTTTCCTCAAACTCATTCATATTTCACCTTTTTTTTTTCCCCACAATGCATTTTTAATCTTTCCTGTTTATTAATTAAGCTCCTTTGCGCACCTTATGAATTAATTCGAGCGTTTCATTATAAGTTACAGGAGAGAAGCAAGTGATACTTCTTAATGGTTCGGTTTCATTTAGAAGGGGACAGGAGGTAGAAAAGGGTTATTGTGATAGATAAGGTAAAAAGAAAAAGGGTTATGTTTTTTTTTTATGTGTTCAATTACCTATGAAAAGTGTGTGTATGTGTGTGTGTGTGTGTGTGTGTGTGTGTGTGTGTGTGTGTGTGTGTGGGTGTGTAATAATAATAATGTTTTTTCTCTCTCTCTCTCTCTCTCTCTCTCTCTCTCTCAACGAAAGATAAGAGTGAGAGAAAGCAGAAAGACAAAACTGTTGTAAGGAGAGAGAGAGAGAGAGAGAGAGAGAGAGAGAGAGAGAGAGAGAGAGAGAGAGAGAGAGAGATGGCATAAACCACTAACACAAAATTATACGATTAAGCGAGTACTTACCGGTACGATGGTTGATCGTAATTTCACGAACAGTTAACTGCGTCACTGAGGTAGTAAATGAGATGCCAGTAGCGGACGCAGCAAGCCAGTCCTTTAGAGAGGTTTGAGGAAGCAGCCAACCATTGACAAGGAGGCACATCAGTAGGAAAGAACCTAACGAGGGGACAAAACACTGGGAGGGAAAAGGGAGGGCATTTACTACCTCAGTGACGCAGTTAACTGTTCGTGAAATTACGATCAACCATCGTACCGGTAAGTACTCGCTTAATCGTATAATTTCACTTCACGGTAGTTAACTGCGTCACGAGGTAGGCAATGAGAGCTTAAGAGTGATTCCTCAAACCTAACGTAGTCCTTAGTGGTGTCAAAAGAAAAATAGACAAAGAATAACCATTTATTTCCCAAGTAACGATATAAGGTAGTACAGAAGTGAAACTCAACACAAATAATAGAACAGGCTGCAATCCATGTGCAAATCAACAATCTATATGTATGTGTATACCTTAATAAATACCCAAGTAATCAAGAGAAGGAAACCTCCTCAGCCCAACACTGCACTAGCAAAATCTGTCCGCTTGGACAACGGCCTCCTGTAGAATTTAGCAAAAACAGACTCACACGACCACCCCACAGTGGCCATGATTGTGGAGACAGGTAGAGTCAGGGATGCCTTGCTGGAGGAGGCAGATCTGGTGGAGTGAGGTGAGAAAATTGTTAAATCAATACCTGCATCCCTCATGACATTCCTAGTCCAGCGTCTTATAGTGTCTCGTGACGCTAACCGCACGGGAGCCTTAGTAGTTAAAAAGAACCTGGTAATAGAGCCCCTAATCCCTGCAGTCCTTTCCAAGTAACAGCAAATAGTGGTGAATACACATAAACATTTGTCTGGAGAATAAGCCGGAAAAACAAGCTCAGAGAGATGAACACCAGGTCTGGAAGTTTTCAGAAGATCACCTATTCGAAAACAAACCTCAGAACGAGAAACTGTCATGTCCCTAGTGTCCAAAAGATGTAAAGTATGGCCACGTTGTCCGGATACCAGGAGCATGAGCATGACCAATTTCCCAGATAACTGAATCATGGACAGGCCCTCATTTTGCCCCAAAGATCTTATGTGCGTCAGGACTACATCTGGATCCCACGTAGAGCAGTTACGGGGTAAAGATGGCCTTAATAGAAAAACTGCCTTCATAAACCTGCAGACTAGAGGGTGCTGGCCCGCGGGTTTGGAATCTATATTAGCAATGGCAGAAATAGAAGAACGAACGACATTCAAAGAACTGTAGCTCCGTCCCGTCTCCTTCCTAAATTCTTGCAACAAGAAATCCAACAAACAACTTACAGGTGGTCGAAAAGGATTAATTTCCCTGCCGACACAAAAACACAACCATCTTTTGATATGCGGCCCATATTGTAATTTCGTGCTCTGTCTCCACGATTGAAGCAGAAATTCGGCAACTTCCTGCGAAAGGCCTCTGTATGCAAAGGATCGCCAGAGAGGATCATGGCTGACAATATCAACTTCGAGGTCTGAGGATGTACTCGCGACGGGTCCTGGGGTAGTGTTAAGGAAGCGCGAGGAAGAAGGCGGGGAGGTGCAATCAGTAACCGGAGGGCCATCGGGAACCAGACCTGGGTAGGCCAGAGCGGCAGAATAGTCAGGGATGTCGCCTTGTCCTCCAGGATCTTTCCCAACATCCGGCCAATGACACTGAAAGGAGGGAAAGCGTAACATCTCCAATTAGACCAGGGAAACGTGAACGCATTGGTAAATGAAGCATAAGGGTCAGGTTTCCAAGAAACGTATGAAGATAACTGGGCATTAATACGTGAAGCAAATAGGTCGATGTCCGGAAAAAAGAATACTTCACACAGCCTATTGAAAATACAGGGTAACAGCATCCATTCAGTGTCAATGTTCCGGACTCTGGACTCTGCATCCGCTTCAACATTGTCAATTCCCCTGACATACTCGGCAGATAAAGTGATGTCCCTCATCGCAGCCCAATCAAAAATCTGTTCCGTCAGGGTATTAAGGCTCAATTTAGTACTGCCACAGCGATTAATACAGGCGATAGCGGTAGAATTATCAGACCGAAGACGGATGTGAGTCTGTTCGCAGCGTTTGCAGAGGGATCTTAGGCTCAAAAGGATGGCTTTAAGCTCCAGACAATTTATGTGATCTAATTCTGCATGTGCCCAATGACCTCCTGTCCTAGCATCGCCAACCTTCGCCCCCCAACCCGTTAGGCAAGCATCAGTGTGAATTTCCAAATCTGGGGGGCAGGATACCAGAGATTTAGTTTGAGAGTCGATGTTATCAATCCACCACCGGATTATGTCCCGAGCATGACTATCAAGTGAAATAACAGAGTTGTAGTTACCTTTGCTCAGAGTAAGTTCCTTATTTCGAACAATCTCCAGGTATTTGTACCTGAGGGGGGCTAGATTCACCGCCGCTTCGGAGGCTACAGCAAGACCAATAAACGCAGCCAAGTCATGTAGAGTAGATCCACCTCTAAGCAAACTCAAACCATGGGCTTTAATGCTCTCTTTACGACGTGATGGTAAAGAGGCAGTCATCGTGACAGAATTTAGAATTATCCCCAAAAACTCCACTTCCTGAGTAGGAGACAAAACAGACTTTTTGACATTGACTGTTAAACCTACAGAGTCAAACATCTGCAAGGCATACATAGCATTGTCTTCCAACTCTTGAGCTGAAGAAGCCATGAGAATGCAGTCATCAATGTAACAGACAATCAATATCCCAAGTTTCCTGAGGTGAGAAAGGATAGGTTTAAGTAATTTAGTGAAAATGCGTGGTGCAGATGTAAGCCCCTGAGGAAGACAGGTAAACTGGAAAGATTGGTTATTCCACATAAAGCGCAGCCATTTCCTATCCTCAGGCTGAATACGAACAGAAAAATATGCATCCTTGAAGTCAATAGTCATGAAAAAACAATTTTCCTGAAGTAAACTAAGTACCTCCTTAATTGAACTCATTTTGAAATGAACATGTTTCACAAAGTCATTTAGTTCTTTAAATTGAGAATAACCCTAGCCGTGCCATCCTTTTTTCTCGTAGGGAAAACATTTGAGTAAAAACCAAGGTCTGATATATGGGAACATCTCTCAACCACTTTCTGTTGTATGAAAGTTAGCATAGCATTATCCAGGGCTTCCCTGTCAGTAATGGATAGGGTGAGAGGTCTGGGGAATTCAGACTGTACAGGAACAACATCAAACTCTAACAATTTACCCCGCACCACATCATGAATCCATTTGTCCCTGGAAAAAACCTGCCAACTGTGCCTAAAAAGGAAGGTCTTACCCGCCACAAAGTTATCTGGCGTGTTAATCAAGGTGCAGCAAGGTAAGGTACAGCGACTTACTGTGGGAGGCACTGTGGGAGGCGTTACTGGGGAAGTTTGTATGGCTGCGTCCTCCTCCCGTAAGACTGCCGCAGGCCTAAAAAAGGCCTTGAAGGAAGCTTTGACCGGGCTCGTGAGCTGTAAGGTCTCCTGTGGTCCTGTCTACCGAAGGATAAGCTCTTCCCTCTGGAGGTCTTGTAGGGGCGGAAGGACGGCCTTCCCAGCTTCTTGGTTCTATGCATTTCATCACATTTCTTCACAATGTCGAAAGGGAAGAGTTTGTCAGTACCGACTTCACACTCCCATTTACAGAGTTCTGCAAGAGCAGTGTCATTGACGTGAACACGTGCCACCTCCTTTCGTAACTGGTTGGTGTAATTGAAGGCGGAGATTAGTAGCCTAAGGCAATCATTTAAACCTTCCAGGTAAAAATTCACTGCCTTCCCTTTCCTTTCCCCCACGTCACTAACGCACTGAGTAATGGGAACAAGCGCTTTCAGTAACAGTCCATTAATATGGGTTAGTCGAGCATCCACAAGTTTACCTCCCGTATTCATTGCTTTGACAATGGGAGGGTTAGTCTCTGGAACTTTCATATTGGGCACATTGCTGGGTATTTTAATCCTATTAGTGGTTGATTTTACAATGTCGGCCACAGGACGACGCCTCAGGCTGGCATTGACTATTGATGCAAGTGAATCAGAAATTGGTTCACCTTTTGCTTCCTCGCCCAAAAAATTGTCAGACAATTCACTCAACGCTTGGAGGAAGTCTGCGTCATCACCAGAGGTAGCGGGTTGGCTACCGGAAAAAGAGGGGGAGATAGTGTCTAATCCATCTAGGGGGTCTGGATCATCTCTCTCAGACTCTTCACCGTCCTCATTATCAGAAGGGGACAATTCATGACAGCCACCATAATCTACCGGTGAAGGCGAAGCACTGCGTGTAATGCGGTTGTCTAGTTTTTCAACTAAACCACTCAACAGATTGGTGAGAATATCAAATTTCTTGTCTGAAGCAGAAGGATCCTCGTCCGAACAGGGTTGACTGACGAATGATTGTAGACTGCCAGGCGGTTGTTGATTGCCGGACGGTTGTTGACTGCCAGACGGTTGTTGACTGCCGGACGGTTGTTGTGGTTTGGAAGCACAAAGACGCTTGACGGACGACCCATCAAAACCAACAGCAGTCCTCTTATTGTCCTTCCTTAACCGGTCATCATCATCACGCCTGGGCCGTGAACTGTCCCGTGAGACAGATGAGGAGGAGGAAGCACGCCTTGGCGTGTCCTGGCTGGCCTGGGAAGCACGCCGTGGCGTGTCCTGGCTGGGCTGGGGTGCACGCCGTGGCGTGTCCTGGCTGGGCTTGGATGCACGCCGTGGCGTGTCCTGGCTGGGCTTGGGGGTTCCTGCCCGACTGAGGCCTCGGTCCGCCATGGCTGGACACGAACCAATGAAGATGAAGCCAAGTAAAACTGCAGCAAACACACCGCGGCTCCCGCCTAGAACAACCCAGGTGGCGGGTGGTGAACGGTAGGTCGTGAGCGGAGGAGAGGTGTGAACTGGACGAGCGCGCGCTGTCGACTGACTGGCTTGCTGCGTCCGCTACTGGCATCTCATTGCCTACCTCGTGACGCAGTTAACTACCGTGAAGTGAAATTAAATTCCTGACCAGATCTCTCTCTCTCTCTCTCTCTCTTTCTCTCTCTCTCTCATGATCCATCCCTGCTGTGCCTAATCACAATGTAATGCCCTATTGTTTGGTTTATTTTCCTAAGTGTTCTCCTCCTCACCCCATTTTTTCTCTTCCCTCATTTTTTCCTTTTGATTTTATTCGTATTTTTTTCCCTTTATTTTTCTCATTTTTCTCTTGTTTCGCTTTTTTTTTTATTCTCCTCCTTATCATTTTTTTTTTCATTTTTCCCCCCTTTTTTTTTTTTCTCCCAATCCTCTCGGTGTGTCTGCTGCTGCCTCGTGATTGGCTGGATTGGGATGGCTTGGTGTGTGTGGATTGGTGTGGATAGCTATTATTATTTGCTTGTATTTTTACTTACTTACTTTACTTTACTTACTTATTTTTTTTTGTTTTTTATTGTTTGTGTATGAGAGAGAGAGAGAGAGAGAGAGAGAGAGAGAGAATTTAGGAAAACCACAAATTTCTCTCTCATTCTCTCTCAATGTTAAAGCTTCATTATCTTTCTTCACCGTAGTGTTTAAAAATATACGACTATGTTGGTTTGTGTGTTAGCGTTCAGATTATTTTGCTTTATTTAGTCTTCATTTATTTATTTATTTTGCGTTGGTGTATATATATTTTTTTTCAGTGTTAATTGATGAGATTTTTTTTTTTTATAGTGTGTTTATTTAGTTAATTTTTGTTGAAAGTTAATTCAAAGTTGAGCATTTTGACTCACCACACTCAAGTTGTGTCCTGTATTTTTGTGTAAGCCTCATATTTTTGAGTCAAGCATCTAATATATACTCTTCACTTGTACACACACATTGAGCCTCACTACATTCACGCAGGCTGGAAGAAAATTTGGCTTGTCGATTTTGGTTCCATTCCTTATTGTAGACACTACAAGATTCTAACATTTGTGTGTGTGTGTGTGTGTGTGTGTGTGTGTAGGAGACAATTGTTGGTGAGGGGCTGTGGAGAGTCACTGTGGGTTTGTAAACATACTGTGGGGGACATACTGTGGGGCTGTGGAGAGAGAGAGAGAGAGAGAGAGAGAGAGAGAGAGAGAGAGAGAGAGAGAGAGAGAGAGAGAGAGAGGTGTTATTCACTGTTTCTCATCGCAGGAGAAGTATTGTTCATAGTTGTTCATTGCAGGTGAGGGAAGACACAGTATGTTGAGGGAAGGTAGCTGCAGGAGTGAACAGCTGCACCAGTGACAGCAGCAGCAGAGCCCCACGACTGCTGCTGCTCCTCTCCTCCCAGCACAGCAGCACACAGGACACATATCCATCATCTTTAAATCCCAGACACTCGTGCCTTGGTAATCTCACTGCAGCAAACCCTACATTGCTCAGGTCAACTTCCAGCTAGAGTCATAATATCTGGAGTTATTTTTAAAGATAAAGAAGGTTCAAAATATCCAAAAAAATAAGTTATTTTTAGAGTTGAAAATCCACTCGAATTTTCTGCCTGAAGCTCTCGTTTAAAATGACTCCCTCTTGGATCTTGTGTCCGACTCCAAATGTGTCCTTCAAGTGAACGGGTCTTCAGTTTGTAGTGAGACTTCCAAGCCGCCCAGACCTGTGAAGGTGAGCAGTCAGTCAGATGATGAGAGTAGACAACATCAGCAACATAATGAGAGAAACAGTCACAATAATAGAGATAACATGAAGGCACTCAAGTATTAATGAGAAAACAAGACAGAATAATGAGAAAAGTAAAATGATGAGAGACAAATAAGGCCAGTCTACAAATAATAGTGAATTTACTGTAGCAAGGGTCTGCTGTACTACTTAATGACCATTCAAGTCTAACAAGTAAAGATGTGTTTACATTTTGAACTGTCATTTTCTTGTACTATGATACATTTTTAACTATTTTCTTACACCTGCCTTAATTAACAACATTGAGTAACTCAGAGTCTCACTAATACAACTTGAATATTACTCAGCCGGCAGTCTTTGCCATGGTGGAGTGTGACACTCTGAATCAGTACTGACATTTTATCATTTACATTTTATTACTTTGATTACTCAACAAAATACTGCATTGTTTTTCGTAACCTGCTGACTGGTGAAGGGACAGTGTGTGCTCCTGAACACTTGGTTCTTGCCACGTGCCACAGCACTCTGACAGCTTCCAGTGGCCCTGTCTGAGATAATGCACCACACAAAATTAGGAATAGGAATAATTATTTCACTAAAACTTTCATTATCTGCAATAAAAACTTGGAATGAGTTATGCACTTTGTGAATTTAGGAATCTGGAAGAATGATTGCAGTTATTTAACTACCTGCACTAAAGAGTTTGTATTAGTTATGGCGGTGTTGACAACAAGTATAAACACTCTGAGAGGCGTGACCTCCGCCGCACTGCTTCATCAGCCTTCAAGTCCCGGCAGTGAAACGGTTCGTGTGAGGAAGACTGTTTCTGGTGCTACAGGTGAAAACTGTTACTACTAGTGTGTACATATCTGTGGAAACCAAAGGATGTTTTCAATCGTACCAAACGTTATAGTCATGGAGATATCTCTCTTCCTGCACACAAAACAACTACCAGCACCTAATTATTACACACATACTCCTACACCAGCCTCGGAGACCCCATCTGGTGAGCGGACCACAATTGTCCCCGGGTCAGACTGCTCTTCTGGTAACGACCCTAAATGTCTTGATACCCCTCTCAGTTTTTCTTCATAAACTTCTGCAACATTCGCGTTTAATCTGTAGAACACTGCCTCTCCTCTATTAAGCTTCATCATCCTTTCGTCACTGAAACTCAGATGTCTGAGGCAACTGACAGTAGCCCCTTTTCTGTTCCCTCCTACTTTCTCTATCCTCATTTTCGATCCAAAGCTGGATGCTGTGTTCATGTGCGCAATGACTTAACCTGCTTTCCACTCTCTTGAATCTTCCGAGTTTTCCACCACCTGGGTACGACAACAGAGTCACTCTCAAACTAAATTTATCTGTGCTGTATACCTCTCAAATAACTCCTCTGACTATGAAAAATTTTTTGACTACTTAACTTCCAAAGTGGAGCACATTGACTCTCTTCCCTTTTGTAGAGATTTCAAATCTTGGAGACTGACTTCAGTGTTCACCACCAGCTTTGGCTTTCCTCTCCCTTCACTGACCAATCCTGGTGAACTAGCCTTAGACTTTGCTATTTTCCACGACCTAAAGCAATTGGTGCAACACCTTACTCGTATTCCTGACCGTCTTGAAGATAGGCCCAACATTCTTGACCTTTTCCTGACCTCTAATCCTTCTGCTTATGCTGTCACCCTTTCTTCTCCGTTGGGCTCCTCCGATCACAATCTCATATCTGTATCTTGTCCTATCGCTCCAATCCCTCCTCATGATCCCCCTAAAGGAAGGTGCCACTGGCGTTTTGCCTGTGCTAGTTGGGGGAACATGAGGAGGTATTTTGCTGATTTTCCTTGGAAAATGACTACTGCTTCCGTGTCAGAGACCCGTCTTTGTGGGCTGAGCGCATAACAGAGGTGATAGTGTCTGGCATGGAGGCGTACATTCCTCACTCTTTTTCTCGACCTAAACCTTCCAAAGTTAAACTTGGTTTAACATAGCTTGTTCTCGTGCTATACATGCATGATAGAGAGGTGGCCCACCAAAGGTGCTTAAGCCTTCTTCCATCACCAGAATCTAATGCACTTTACATTTCTGCCATGCCAAGTCTGTTCTCCAACTAGCCAAATAAAAACTCCTTCATTAACAGAAAGTGTCAAAACCTTTCAAGATCTAACTTCCCCTCGTGACCTCTGGCACTTAGCCAAAAACATCTATAATAACTTTGCTTCTCCTCCTTTCCCTTCTTTATTTCAACCAGATGGCACCACTGCTATCACATCTATCTCTAAACCTGAACTCTTCGCTCAAACCTTTGCTAAAAACTCTAAACTTGGAAGATTCAAGGTTTGTTCCTCCCTCTCCTCCACTAGCGTAGACATGACAAAGGTGACTGTCAGTACACAATGGACATGACACACTGAGGCAACTGGAACAGCTTTGGCTATAAATGTTATAGCAATACTCTGCCACTTTGTTGACAAGTGACAATACAACCTCTCGTTCCTCAGAATGTTCTTTTCACGTAACAGCTTCAAACCAAATCCTGAACCAACATGAACCACCTCTGCTATCAAGTAGTCAGCACTGTGAAAGGTTGTACAGTTCCTTACCTCACTAAATAATACTTCTTTCTTATCCAATCTGTCTGTCTGTGTGTCTGTCTGCTGCCATGGCTTGACCTGCTCTTCTTTCATCTGTAGCTTCCATTCTGTCTGCCGTCTCCCTGCATCCTCTTGTCCACCACACCATCGTCTCTTGTGTGTGTGCTGCCACTTCTGTCTAGAAAAAAAAAAATGTTTTCTTCCAAACCTTGAACAAGTACAACGTGAACCACCTGTGGTCTAATCTTTCTCCAGCATTTCTTCATTTTTCATCACTTAGTGTAGAGTTTATTTTTGCTTGACGTTATTTGTGTTGGAAAGACATTGCCATTATATAGTGGTAGACACTCTAGGAAATAAGGAATTAGCAATACTAATACATGCTTAAACACCACTCACCAGTGTGGAAGGCTTGTCAGGGAGTGGCTGTAGTGGCTTCACTTGAACCACGACCATGTTCTCCTCAACCCTTGGAAAGATAAATATTTATCTGAAATGGAGATACAAAGGTATTGAGAAAAATTTAAGTGAGAGACGCTGCAAAGTGTAGCTGACAGTGTACGCGTCGTCATCAAGAAGAGGGGCTCTGCAAAGAAATAGTAAGACACTCGTGAAGGCTACCATCTTTTCTCAAGGGAAGTGTGTGTCGTGTGTCTTAACAACGTCAGGCGCGCAAACAGGTTTTGCATCAAGGGTGTCGTTGTACGATCCGGATATGATTTTTTTTTTTTTTATTTTCTACATTTTTTTCCCATTTTTTATATATGTAACGTTTTGATAAAAAAAAAAAAAAATATATATATATATATATATATATATATATATATATATATATATATATATATATATATATATATATATATATATATATATATATCCCCTTATGTAATGAGGTCTTCTGTTATGAGATTTCACGGTTTCGCCCGCTGCGAGACATGACTTTTTTTTTTTTTTTCTTTCTGTCGTACCCGTTCTTCCTCAGTCTCCTATGAATATCTAGGGTTCTTTTGTTGCGTACAACATTAGAAAGTACGTAATTTTTGGTCTATCTATTTTTTTCAAATTTATATACGAAAAATAAGATAAATATTTTTCCGTAAATCTATGAAATAGTCAATGTGTCTGCATTAGATATCTTTTGCATTAGTATTTTATTTATTTCAAACAGTTAAACGCTGGTTTTGATCTAAAAGTCGAAATATAACAAAAATTGTTTTCACCCGCCTTCCCCCCTCCCCCCCGGATAATTAAGGGTGAAATCATGAATTACTTTAGGCCTATGTACAAAACCAATCGGAGTAACTAAATTAATCTATATCTGTTTTTCAACATATTGTGATGTATATATCATGTGAATTTCAAGTCCTTAGCTGCAATACGTGAATTATAGTCACCCCTTAAACTTTGACATAACTTAAAATGGCGGATTTTGGCATATAAAAATGATCTCCGTTGTTATTGGTGTTACACACAGATAGGCCATTGTGGCTTATCAAGCTGTGAGAAGCGGACAAAGTCTGCTGTCGTCATTTTTGTTTGTAACTGATTTTGATTTCTGACAAATATTTGAAAGTAAATATTTGACACTCAGTTTTTTTTTTACTTTTTCATCGAAAAAAAAAAATCTTATCGTACAAAAAAAAAAAGATAGCAGACATTCTTCTTGCAACCTTCCTGATCAAAATATTTTTTAAATGAATTGGTCAATAAATGAGGGAGGAGAGGCGAGTTGAACACACGGCAATTTAACATGGGATTAGCGATCCTTCAACCCCCTCAAGTGGATGAATAAAGGTGATTAGTTACTTTGATGTGTAAAGACTGTAATTTGTAAAGATGAGAATAAATGAGAATAAATTATTTCTATGATCTTGTGTCCAGCCAATGTTTGTAGGTGTTAAGGTGAAACCAAGAGGTGAGGTGACATTAGTATTGTCAAGTGTCTTTGTAAGGTACTCACACCAAAGTTTTCATTTGCTTCAATCAATAAAGGTCTGGTGATAACAACAAGGCACTGCATCCTGTGCACTCTACCCTGTGCACGCCTTCCTTTCACTCTGGAATGCACACCTTTATATATTGTGCTGCATTCACACTCACATATTTCAATACAAATAAATAAAATTAATAACAATCACAACAAAAAACAAAAAGCGACCAATAAAAAAATTAAAAAAAAAACAACAAACACAGGTGTGAAGAACTCTTCTCCGTTAACCTCCAAGATAACCTCAGAACTAGTAGTCTTCACGAAAAAAAAAATAAAATAAATAAATAAAGATAAACACTATCACTCTCACGTACAGCACAGCGTTACACCACAAAAAAAAAAAAAAAAAAAAAAAAATGCAGCAGACCGAGGATGGTTCCTATCTACAGCAAGTGACCCCTAAACAAACTAGCTAGCTAACCACAACCAAGGATCCCGGAAGTGCTTATCTGGGTTCTTGTGGCTGGATGGTGTCCGGGTAGCAGTCTGGGGCAGGTGGATGGCTGAGTGTAGGCGACCACGTGGCTATGTCTGGCGTCCTCCACGACTTTGTGGAGCTGTAAGGGGTCACCTCGCCATATATATATATATATATATATATATATATATATATATATATATATATATATATTTATATATATATATATATATATATATATATATATATATATATATATATATATATTTATATATATATATATATATATATATATATATATATATATATATATATATATATATATATATATATATATATATATATATATATATATATATATATATATATATATATATATATATATATATATATATATATATATATATATATATATATATATATATATATATATATATATATATATATATATATATATATATATATATATATATATATATATATATATATATATATATATATATATATATATATATATATATATATATATATATATATATATATATATATATATATATAATCATTGAATGTGATAGCTAGTTGAGCATTTATTATTTTCTTAAGATATTTTCCTTATATCTTATGATTGTCTTGTATTCTTTTTTAGTTGGCTGTATGACTTCGCCGAAGCTAGTCATTTTCGCTAGATCGCGATTTCGTGTCCTTGACCCTTCTTCAGTAGCGAAGGTCTACCCGTGTTGAGGGTGTCTGAGAGAATGGCTCAAGCTGATTGCGGGGGTGTATTTATACCGGTAGGCTTGTCACCCCGCTGCGCGTCCTGGTCTCTGGCTGACGGCTGTCGTGGGCTGTGCTACCGGTATAAATACACCCCCGCAATCAGCTTGAGCCATTCTCTCAGACACCCTCAACACGGGTAGACCTTCGCTACTGAAGAAGGGTCAAGGACCCGAAATCGCGATCTAGCGAAAATGACTAGCTTCGGCGAAGTCATACAGCCTATTAAAAAAGAATATAAGACAATCATAAGATATAAGGAAAATATCTTAAGAAAATAATAAATGCTCAACTAGCTATCACATTCAATGAGATATGTATTACAGAAAGACTCCTGCCAATATACACCCTTAATATATATATATATATATATATATATATATATATATATATATATATATATATATATATATATATATATATATATATATATATATATATATATATATATATAATAAAGTAAGCACAATTTTTGTCCACGTGTAAAATAAAATAAATGATAAACGACCCATTACAAAGCCTCATTACTTAAACTCAGAATTCACAATGGACATAAATGGTCTTTACGACGCCAGTACTTCACTCAGGTATTAAACACCAGTGCCGGATCACTTTTCTCTCGCTTTCTTTTCTACACTAGCAGCGTGACGCCCTCCACGCCCCTGCCACCCACGCCAACCACTTCACAAACTTTAGAAAAACTGACTCAAAACACAACTGCATTCGTCTGCAGAGAGAGAGAGAGAGAGAGAGAGAGAGAGAGAGAGAGAGAGAGAGAGAGAGAGAGAGAGAGAGAGAGAGAGAGAGAGAGAGGGAGAGAAGGGGGGATGGGGAAGAAAACCATATGGGAAGGGATGAGGGAGGAATGGGGGTGAAAGTAGATGAGATGGTTGAGGGTGAGTGAATATCAGAGGGACAGGAGTGAGAAAGGAGAGGAAGAGTGAATGATGGAAGCATAAGAATAAAAGGATGAATGAGGGATGAGAGAGAGACTTGAGGAAACAATGGGAGTGAGTCAGGATGAATGGTAGAGAGAGGGAGGGAAGCAGTACGTGAAGGATGAGGCTGAGAGGATAGCCGGCTAAATCCAGAGAGAGAGAGAGAGAGAGAGAGAGAGAGAGAGAGAGAGAGAGAGAGAGAGAGAGGGGGGATGAACTGAGGGCAGGGAAAGAACGGGGGAGCGAAGGGTCAGCCAGAGATGTGCGCTTGGGATAGTGAAGGCGGTGGTAACAGGCAGCCCTCACAGCCCCTGCCACCACCACTAACCACCACCTTTCATCACCAGTTGTTACCTTCAAGCTGCCATCGCATACGTCCTGCCTTCATTCCTTATTACGTTACAGATATGACACCTGAATACTACTAATGGCGCCACCACCACCACCACCACCACCACCACACCTGTCCATAAAACCAATATTTCCCTTTCATGTATTTTGTCTACGTAATGAAACGGCGGAGGGAAGCATCACGTAGACAGACAGACAGATTGCTCTCTCCACCAGCCATCCATTAACAGACTGACTGACTGACTGACTGACTGTGTGACTGAAAGACGGACAGACAGACACAGATTGCTCTCTCCACCAGCCATCCATTAACAGACTGACTGACTGACTGACTGACTGTGTGACTGAAAGACGGACAGACAGACAGATTGCTCTCTCCACCAGCCATCCATTAACAGACTGACTGACTGACTGACTGTGTGACTGAAAGACGGACAGACAGACACAGATTGCTCTCTCCACCAGCCATCCATCAACAGACTGACTGACTGATTAAAAGAAGGATAGACAGACACAGAGTGGTCTCTCCACCAGTCCCCCATCAATAGACTGACTGACTGACTGAAAGACGGACAGACAGACAGGTGGTGTACTCATATTTATCTGCTCAGCTTCTCAACTTACTTAACTGCAACCTCAATCATATAACTTTCATCATCAGAGCCAGGAAAGTTAAAATATTGGTTCATTTGCTGTCAATTTTTCTCTCTCTCTCTCTCTCTCTCTCTCTCTCTCTCTCTCTCTCTCGCACACACACACTGACGTCACATCACACAGGTCATTATATAAATGAAATTGTTTAAATATGCACACATTTCCTAATAGAATTAATTTTCTATTTTAAGTTTACATAAATAGTCCAATAATAGTAATCAAAACCACAGATTACTACCTTTCATTACGTGTGGAGCTTCAATCTCAAATAAAAACCATTATACATTGACTCAAATAAGGCAACACTCACCTGGGACACGAGGAGCAGGGGAGGACAGGCAGGGAAAAGCGGGGAGAGGGTGGCGGGCAGGCTAGGAAGGGAGCAGGGAGGGAGGGAAGGGGAGAGAAGGCCTGAAACAGGGAGGTGAAACAAGCGAACGAGTGACTGCAATTTATTGATTATAGGAGTACAAACACACACACACACACACACACACACACACACACACTCTCTCTCTCTCTCTCTCTCTCTCTCTCTCTCTCTCTCTCTCTCTCATCCCTGATAATCGTATCACCGCCACTACCACCACTTCCACTCCGTCCGATAAACACCTTTTTACACCACCACCACCACCACCACTTAGCCCGCTCCGACTACGACCACCGCCACCTACCACCTCCACCACCACCACCATGGCAATCCTCAACCACACCCAACAACCACAACACCGTTGCGTCCGCTGCACCCACCACTGTCACACAACCACCACCATCCCCAACAACCACAACCACCTTTAACATAAGCCAGTCACGTTCACCACCACTACCAACACCCTCTACAACCATTCCAACCATACCAAACACCACCACAACCACCACCTCAACCCAGTCACGTCCGCCATAGCCACCTCCACCTCCCCCTTCCACCATCCTACTCTCCACATCTCTCTTCCACTATCCACTCCTCCCTATCCACCACCAGGCCATACTCACATCCACCTCTCCCTCCACACCGCAGTCCACCACAACATGCCCGCCAGGGACAGACGCAACACCGCTTCACCGCCGTAACACAACCGGGGACTCGTCACGTCAGCGGGCGCAGGGCGAATGGCTGAGGAGACGGCGAGGAGAGAGTATCACGTGACTTGAATACTTGGCGCTGATTGGTGAAGGCTGTGCTGAGGTAATTGTCACTAAGAACGGAGCCACTCTCGCAATACTACTTGTAATGATACAAAATAATAGAATCACGGTTATTATTACCAGTAGAAGACACTTACCAATACACTGTGAGGCAAGAAGTAACGACTAATGAAGGATACGTGAGCTTTACGAAGAATACGAAAGAAAACGGAAAAATAGAACGCTCTGATTGGCAGACGGGAAGCAGACCACCACCACAGCTCTCGTATTTATTGAGGCTTATATAGACTTGAAATAGCGACTTGGGACTAATGAAATAACGTAATACATGTAGTGCGGGTGTTTTCATCAATGGCAGACAGACTAATGCTACGAGATGAAAAAAAAAAAGATACATTAGTCACTGGGGGAATGTAGCAAGGCAGTCTCAGGTATCATGAATGCACTTGTTTTTCATGAAGCAAGGTTATGTGCCTGTATTCTGAAAGGCTTTGCTCTCTCACCACACTATTTTCAAAGGCCACGTAAGTAATTACCCGGGTTTTCAAGACTGGTTCTCCCGTTGATGCTGTAGAGACCTTACCAGTCTGTCACTAGAACCATAGAAACACTCTTAATACTCGTGTAATTTCAACTACAGCCTCTTGAAAGTAGTCAGGGTGCGGGCAGAAATGTTTCATGGCACTTTTGTTAGAAATACAGGCAGGGAATCTGCTTCATTAAGTAGGGAGCCGTCTTTACACACACACACACACACACACACACACACACACACACACACACACACACTGTTATCTTTACGTGTTCACTGTCTATCTATTCACTTCTACTAACAGTTTCCGAGCTCCAAGCAATCAGCAGCTATTACTAAAAAGAATAAAGTAAATAAAGAACTGTAGGGGAGGAGTCACTGTACACAAATGAGCGCCTATAAAGTAGCAGATGATGAAAAGAAAAATGATCCGACAGTGAAAGGATTAAGCATTTAGGAGGCGCAGGTGCGAGGCGTTTACTATATATAACACCTCGACTTTCCCATGACTCGGTAACAAAGAGGAGCAGTCAGGCGGGTGGGCTGAAGGCGGCCACAGCCACAGCTGACCACCTCGCCGCAGCCTCCGCCTCATTCCAGGTTAGACGAGTGTTGTCTGTCGCACTGTGTATCTTTTCGTGGTGGTGTCACGGGCGGCGGCGCAACAAGGGGATGATTCCCCGGCAGGTATTGGCCGCTATCGAGTTTTCACGGAGCTGCAACAAAACGATAGCCAGAGCCGTGAGCTTTTCGATTTTTGCAGCCTGAAGTGAACTTGTGGCGGGATGGGAAACGTTTCACTCTAATGCACCTTTATTTTATACAAGTTTTTTTTTTTTTTTCCACATGCATGTTTATTCTACTGACTTGTCACACGCATGTTTACAATACTGACCGTCACTCTTGTTACACGCCAAACTCTCCACTGAGCCGCTGCGTGGAGTGAAGACACCAACACTGGCCAGCAGCACTCTCATCACTCCTTTGGCTGCAGCCCTAATAGCAATCCTGGCCTGACCTGGCGTTCCTAGGTGTGTGTACGTGTGTTAATTAACACCTATTTTTGACATATTACACTAACTAATCATAATTAACAATACATATTATATAATCTAGGTTAAAATCATAATTATATCGAATATAATTACAACCGATTCATGATTTCTGAGGTGGTCCATTGATTCCCAGAAACAGCCTCGCGACCATGGGCTTGGGAGCTAATCATCTCTGTGGCCTTTGAAAATGATGGTGGTGAAAGAGAAGAGGGTTTATGAATATGGTTCTTGAAGGATGTACCGTGCTTCATTTCCCGAGGCAGGAAAGGCTGACGGGGAGCACAGGAGTGAGGGGAGAGAGGGAAAGTTCCATTGTCTGTGGGTTTATCCTGCGAGGTCTAATTTCAGCTCCTCTCAGGATCATCTTATCACTGGTGGTATTTGTGGGTGGACGCACGCAGCCTCCACATGGCCACGATAGGTAAGGCTGGCTGGCGACTGCACAGCTGCTTACAAAATTCCACGCGAGTAAATGATTCCCCACGAATATTTCACCCATGCAAAAAAATAAAGAAAGAAATGAATGAACGAATAATTAAGTAGAATAAAATACAAATATAAAAGAAAAGTATAGCGAAATTATTTTTGGACGACATCTTAAACGCGGAGTCTTAGTGGTGAAATTTAGCATGGGGGAACTCATGACGTAGGTATGAATGAATGTATGTCTGAATCCTGTACTCTTAAAGGCTTCGTCATCTCATCAGGACTCTGAACCCTTCCACTGCGACACGAAGCAATTACCACCACCAAAAGTAGTGCCTGAAATCTTTATAAGCATCTACAAGAAGGGGATTAAAAAGAATAGATTTTGCAATTTGTACACAGTTTAAAGATTGGAGATGGCTGCAGAACAAGTAGAAATGTCTCAGAGTGATTGGTAATTGAGGAAAGGTGTACCAGATAGCAGTTAAAGGGTTAAAGGCTTCGATCTCTCACTAAGATGGCTAGTTAGGCTCGTGTACGTATTTTCTCACTCCTTGGTAAAACTATTACCAGAATCATGACAATACCATTTTAAACTCCAATAACTTCACTAGAGACTGTCAAAATAAGCACAAATAAAACATCACAACGATTATAAATGCGAATCTAGTATGTCTGTGCAGTAAACCTGACTATCTTTAGCCTCCGCCATAAGAGAGAGAGAGAGAGAGAGAGAGAGAGAGAGAGAGAGAGAGAGAGAGAGAGAGAGAGAGAGAGGTTCATAATTAGTTGACTTTATATATATATATTAAGGACGTGGAGTAATTATATAATGCAAGGGAATGATCTCTAACAATTTCCAGAGGATGGTTGATAAGAATGCACCTGTGCTTCTGAAAGTATTGGTTTTCATATTAATATTGAACATTATTAGTATTTTTTTCATTGAGTTGTACTTTACTATAACATTGATTTCTTTTACCATTGTTAATATATTTTGTAATTATTGTGTGTGTCAATTGTTTCTTATAAGATGTATATGCCTCCGGATGAAAAAGTCAATATTATCGTCATTACTTTTGTTTTTCATCATCTTACTCTTATTATTATTATTATTAATTATTGTTATTATTATTATTATTATTATTATTATTATTATTATTATTATTTGTATTATTATGTTTACGAGACTGTTCGTTTACAGCAGGGCCTAAGAGTGTGTGATGCGGCCTGGTATATAGTCAGATAAATTAAATATAGCCAGACTATTACTATTATTATTATCATTGCTACTACTACTACTACTACTAGTAGTAGTACTACTACTACTACTTCCAGCATTGTTTGTCGTAGCGTGTACTTCCTTCCTCATCATTAGAGACACCTACGGAACAACAGGAAGACAGCCAAGGAAGACCCGAGTGTTGAGCCAAACGCGATCAAGCGAAGGGGAAAGAAGAGCAAGACGTGTGTGTTTATTAATGCCACTTGTCAATATTCGCTGCTTCATGGTCTGCTGCCACTCTTCCCTCTCATCTCATCTCATACGGGACTCTCCAAGGATATTACCACTTTCCTGCTCCAAGATGATAATTTGACACTTGTGCTCACTGTTAATCCGTCTCTCTCTCTCTCTCTCTCTCTCTCTCTCTCTCTCTCTCTCTCTCTCTCACTGCGATACACTTAAAGAGGGAGTTGGTTGTGTTTAGCCATAAAGCATATCAATGTACTTTATCCTTTGATTTTTTTTTTGTAGTATATCGGTATAAATATAATACAGGTCTTCAGATAGTGTGCTTCATCTTTATTTTTTTTTTTATGTGTATTTTCTTCGGTGCGTTTACTTTTTATTTATTTTTTCAGTCCAAGATTGTGAATGATTGAACAGTATCGAACAAAGGCGTCTGTGTTGAGTCTTGTTATGGTACAGTGCTAAACCCTTCCCAGTCTTTCCCATTGTTTCTCCTCGATTCTCCTTCATTCATCTTCTCTCCCTTCCTCTTGTTCTCCTGTAGGGCTCCTTGTGATTAGCTATCGACCGGTGACGCACACTAGCAAATTTGCTACCTTTTTTTTCTGCCCTTGGCCATCATTGTTGCTGCTGCCATCACCTCCACCACCACCACCACCAACACCTACTCTGTCAAAGTAAATGCCAATTCATCAGTTTGCTAGACCTGTTTGCATTACTGCATCCGTTACCCAACCCCCCCCAAAAAAAATAAAGGCAACACCGCCTCTGAAGCCTTAGTACATTACATTATCATTATCACTATCATCATCATCAGCACAAGCAACAGCAGCAGCAGCAGCAGCAATAACAGCAACGACAACATGTGCAGATACAATACAATACGTAGGCAACTAGTGTTGCTTTAAAAAAAAAAAAAATCCTACGCCTATATTCTCCCCACCGTCACTCTCCACGCCTTTCTCCGTCAACACAGAACACTGTCCGTACACTTGTATATCTGAAAGCCCTTTGGATTCATATTTGCATTTTTTTTTTTTTTTTTTACATTATAAGGTCGTAATGGTGCGTCCTGAGGCGTGGTGGCGTGAAGGGCGGCGGCGGCACGAGGTAATTTCACGGCAGGTATTGGCTGTTATCGAGTTTGCACTGAGCGTCCCTGGCTGGTGGTTTGTTTTCGATGTAACTGTTTGCCTTTGGTAGTGTTTCAGCCTGAAGTGAACCAGTGATGTGATGAAAACCTTCCACTCTTTAACTAACGCTGCTTTCATTCTTCTATACTTTTTTATACGTGTCTTTATTTTATCAACTTTCAGAACTCTCTCCATGGAGTGAAGACACCAACACTGACCAGCCGCCATTCACCAGCCTCGACAAACTCCTTATCTTTCTTCCATCACGGAAATATCCCATATTTTTTTCCACCTTTAAAGATTTTTCATTTGACTTGCACCACCAAAAATTTCCCATTAATCTACCGTCAACAGTTTACCATCACCGATTTTCTCCGGCTTCCAAAACCCCGGCATTTCTTGTCACTGGTCTTCACACTGTCCACACACTTCAGGCGCCCTTCCCTCCACGCCTGACTACTCTGTCACATGTAAATATAAGGTGCATTGATAAACAAGTCACATTTAAGATCATGATCTCGAATCGTGATGAATAACCAGGAAAGGTCGCTTGTTGTTCGCCGTTTCCTATTTACCAAGAGATTACGAGATTCGGTAAAATTAATGCAGAACTTTCCAGTCTGCAAGTCTGTAATCCTGCAGGGCTGCAACAGGTGCCCCAGGGGAGGCGGGGGAACAGACTCTCGTTTTCTTTGCCTGCCGTGCTGGAGAGGGAGGCAAGCGAGCGTCACTCCTCGAGGGATGAAACGACACGTCTCTATTAACATGTCAAATTCTTGAGTGTAAGCGACGTAAGGAAATGCATCGATTTGAGTTAACGTTTACGCACACACACACACACACACACACACACACACACACACACACACACACACACACACACACACATCTGGAACGTAAACCAGGTAAAATCTGTAGGAGGCAGTCACCACACCACGCGTCACCTCAGCGCCAACCATTGCACCGAGGTAAGTGGCCCCGCATCCCCTCACTCCCTTCTGCCTTTAACTTGCTTCTGCCGAAAGTGTTCTTTGCTTTGTGAAACTTTATCGTTCGCACACTCCTTCATGTTCGTGTCACAAAAATGTAGAACTGGTGATACAAAAATATTGAGAATGAGAAGCAGAAATTACAGTCACTAGAAATACTGTGCGCGTCTCCCATGATTTCCATCTCTCTCGACACGTTGCATTCTTTCAATAATATTTTCAGCTTTCCTTATTTTTTGATAATGATGATGATGATGATGATGACGCAGTTTTCATCAGCTTTACTCCCGATCTTCCACAACAGAAAGTTTTATTATACAATGGTTCTTTCATATTTTTTCGATATTTTTACTTCCTGGAACACTGTGTTCTGTAGCCACACTTGTACTAATATTTTCCATCCTAGTTTTTCACACTATTGACCCGACCTTCCATTGGTAATCAAGAACACAGTGTCTAATGTTCATCAGTCCTGCATCAGTACACTCCGCACTTCTCTCTTGTCTTGCTCATTTACACGTATTTTTGGCACCGTAGTTTTGTCCAGTCAACTTTGCCTTTGTCTTATTCTGTTCATCGAGCCTGAGCCGAGACCCTTCATCCTGCAGGCAACATCCATGATCTTCTAAAACCCAGTCATTCTAGTTACCCCGCCAGGAGCTTTTCTGTACTGTGTTTCTCTGACGGAGCCTCATCCTTCTTAGTGCTGCTGTTCCTCCTTTCCTCTGAACTATTATTGATTACACGCGTGAGACCTTCCTGTCTGTACCTAACACATTAAAACTTTGGACGATAACAACATATTACACTACAATATGATCCTCGCACATTCAAGACAGAAAACTACTACTGCTTTCTCTCCCCACTGAAAATATTGCTTTTACCAACAATAATCAATAATCGTCCATCTTTCAGTCCTTAGGAAATAAAGAGTTTTTTTTTTTTCATGTCAGTTTTCATTATTCTGGTGGGTTGTGCCCCTTTGGTGGGTTGTGCCCCAAAGCTAGTAAAATAATCCCCAATTATTTTTCAGTCTCCCTCTCTCTCTCTCTCTCTCTCTCTCTCTCTCTCTCTCTCTCTCTCTCTCTCTCTCTCTCTCTCTCTCTCTCTCTCTCTCTCTCTCTCTCTCTCTCTCTCTCTCTCTCTCTCTCTCTCTCTCTCTCTCTCTCTCTCTCTCTCTCTCTCTCTCTCTCTCTCTCTCTCTCTCTCTCTCTCTCTCTCTCTCTCTCTGCAGTGCTAGCATCTGTTAAGAGAGCTATTTTAGTTGAGTCTTTTCGTAATACTTCACCATTAATATATTACAAATTTTCTATCGTGTCCTTCTATCCTTCTGATTTAACACATTGATTTTTTTTTTTATTGCTAGGAAAATATTCTTTCTTGTCATTTATCCTTCAACGGCAGCTGACTTGGATGGAATTTCATAATGTGTCGCTAGAATAATACCAAGTGGTGCTGTGCTGACAACCTGCCAAGCCAAATCAAGGCAACTTTGCCCTCGACTCTTGCTTCACTTACATGGCTGAGGCACGATCGCTGCGATTTCTGAAGGTGACGTCACACCTTCCCGATTCTCTCACATCAGGCGCTGGAATTTATTCTGGAGTGTGAAGTTCTCGCCCACCTTTCATCTCATAACCGCCTTAGTCCCCGTGACACTCTCTCAGGGATGTAGAGGCACTACTCGGCCTCTGTGTGTGTTGTGATGCTGCCTCGCACGCAAACACACACACACACACACACACACACACACACACACACACACACACACACACACACACATGTAACTGTATGTATCGTGTTTGGATCTCTCGCAACAAATAAATAAATACAATTCATTCCCCTACTGAAACAATCATCCCTACGAAGAGATAAAACACAGACAAGCTCTTCCTCCAAGCTAAGTCCCTTTTCTTCCTGCCTCTCTCCCTCCCTCCCTGCCCTCGGTCTCAGCAGTGCCCAGGACAACAAGGCGGCAGTCAGCTCGAGCGGCTTATCCCTAAAAATCCCCCAGAGAGACATTGTCCTTAGGCGGGGCTCGGGATATGCCTCTCCTTGCTGTTGTGCCGCCCTGAGCGTGGGATTACAACGCGCAGCCAGAAATGAAAACAACTCCTTAAGTCTCTCTCTCTCTCAACTTACTGAAAGTGACGCCGCGGTCCCTGAAATTCTGCGCGATGGTTTTGAGGGAGACCTTGAGTGAGTCCTTGTCCCTCGCGAAGCAGGGATGACAGGCGAGGCCTCGTCCAGGCCGTGCAGAACCAGGTGGTGAAGAAGAGCGCGTCGAACACCTCCCTCTGCTGCAGGAACCAAGGGGAGGCAGGTGTTAGCGTTGAGTTATGGGCTTACGTGAGGAGTGGTGATGTTTGTTCAGGGGATTGGTGGCACCGTAAAGGGGATGTGGGTGGTGATGGTGGTGGTAGTGGTGGTGGTGGTGAAGGGGGAGGAGGAAGAGAAGGAGAACAATAACAACAAAAACAACAACAAAAACAAGAGCTAGGAGGAGGAGGAGGAGGAGGAGGTCAAGGACGACGACAGTGACAAGGACAAGAATGAAAACGAAGGGACGAAGAAAACGGAGGCAAGGTGGTGATCTTAGCATACGTAATGTTGTGGGCTAAGTAATTTTTTAAATGACAAGAGGGACACTGAAGGAGCAGACCTGTTGAAAAAGTTACGCAATGAAGGCACACAGGAGAGATGTAAGTAAAAAAAAAACATGCAATAAATTTCGATCGGTTCATTAAACCTTCGCGTTCAAAAGCAGAATCTGGAATCTGAAACAGTTGCTCTATCAAACACACCAGCGCCAGAAACATCGCCTGCTGTGCTCGATGACAACAAAGTAAATATTGCAACTTTCAGACGTGAAGACGGGAAGGGAACGTCTGTTTTGTTTAGGATGCGATATGTCCTCAGGTTCGTGGACAGAACATATAATAACTGTAGAGAGAGAGAGAGAGAGAGAGAGAGAGAGAGAGAGAGAGAGAGAGAGAGAGAGATTAAACCCCCTTCTCTCTCTCTCTCACTCTCTCTCTCTCTCTCTCTCTCTCTCTCTCTCTCTCTCTCTCTCTCTGGAGCCTCTACTGTTTAATATGACAGTATTATTTCGTGCTCATTAATATAAAACCCAAGTAACGAGTGTGCAAGCCGTGTGTCGTGTCAAGGCTGCCAACCCTACCGGCGACACACTCACAAACCCGAACTCGTGACTCATGCATGACAGATAAGTCCCCGGGGCCTGCTTGAGTTGCGGATGAGGCTCTTGGTGCTCGAGGATCCTGGTTCGGGAAGCAGTTTGGAAATGTTTACCTTTTCCAATGAGATATACGACAATTCCCAGCACTAAGAGGAATGCAATCTTGATAAGGATAGACAGGAAAGAAAAATGGGAATGAAAAGATTTCCAACAGCAACAATGATTCGATTTAGTAATTCCCAGCAATGATTAGATTTAGTAGTCATGAGATTAGATTTACCAATTTCCAACAATGATGAGATTTACCAATTCCCAGCAATAAGAACAATTATATTTCTTATAAACATAGACAAGAAGCAGAAAAATGAAATAAGAGATTAGATTTAGCAATTTCTATTCTATTTCTCACTCAATTCCCAGCAATAAGAACAATGAAATCTTTATAAACATGGACAAGAAAGAGAAAAGGGAAATTAAAAGATTATATTTACCAATTTCTAGGCAGTGCAATGCTTGGAGGTGGCTGTGGAGCAGGAAGGAATGTGTCAGTGTGTTTAGTCAAGAAGGGGGATCATCAACAATAGCAGAGCAAGCGTTAATGAAGCGGCTCATCATCAACAATGCCTACTTGTAAAATGCTTTGAGGTCTACATATTGGTATTTGTTGTAATTGTAATTGTTTTTGTATCTATGTTTATAATGATTATAGTTATCTCTCCGTCAATTATTTTTTCCTCTCTTTAATGTAATAATGTATATGCTTCTGTGCGACTCAAACATTATCACTCATTAATACTGCTGTTGTTATAATCATTGACATCATCATTGTCGCTTTTCCTCCTCCTCCTTCACCTTGCTATCACCATCACCACCACTACTACTACTACTACTACTACTATTACTACTACTACTACTACTACTATTTTTATTACTGCTACTACTACTATTCGATTCAATGCAATACAACCTAGCCTTTAACAACCACAACACTACCATCCTCCCAAACCACTTAACTGAACAGCACACTAAGCAACAAAGCAGAATCACACCTTCCTCACAAACACCATCCCGGCCAAAGTCTTATTCTTAACACTTTACACAAGCAACATTTCACAATCCCGCGAACACCCAAAAGGACGTTGCCTGGACCTTTCCCGAGCAGCCGAGGTCACGGGGTGTGTGAGACACACACTGCGGGATGCGGGCACCAAGCTCAGGATGGTTATAGGAAGCTGTCAGGCCGCAACTCACCACGATGAAAGCAGCGTGTGTGTGTGTGTGTGTGTGTGTGTGTGGCGGCGGCAAGTGTGGTCTGGAGGGAATGGCGGCGGAGCTCGTGATGGGCTCTCAAGAAATCAGCAGAAATGAGGTCACCTCTAATGAAACATCGATTGACCAGTTATAAAAGGTCATGTCAAGCTGCTGGTCAGTTACGAATGTTCGATAATAAGACGAGGAAGGGCACGCGAGTGAAGGTGATTGCCTGAGGAGCTCTGCTGACTAAGACCTGCTGCCGTGGAGGTGGTGATGGTGGGTGGACTGAGTGTCATTAAATATCCACAATAATAAATACATATATTAAAAAAAAAGGCGTATTGGATGGCCTGGGAGCTGAGTACTTTATATATATATATATATATATATATATATATATATATATATATATATATATATATATATATATATATATATATATATATATATTGTTTAGTATGTGCCCTGCCAATCTTTGCATCGTTAACCGCCACACTTTTTTGTATCAACGTTCTTTAAGCCTTTCACTACTGGACAAAATTTTCCCCTATAATACCTGTAGTATTGAGTTGCTTGTGGTATGGTTCAATTATGTTCGGTCTGTTCGAATGCTTAGTTCGAACCAGAGTTGATGACAGGATTAACAGGCAAATATACGGGATTGGCTTCCTGACGGCTGTACTGGCAGTGCGGCTCTCCTTACCCTCCCTGCCATGCGACCAGACACTATAATACCTGTACTTTTTAGATACTATTTTTGTGCTAGACCCTCGTTAATATTTCTTCAGGGCAAAAAACACAAAACCTTGTTTTATTTCTTTTCTCTCCTGTGTCTCCATGCAATCAACTTTTACAGTGATAGAAAAGTTAGCGAAGGCCAGCCATACCAATAAAAGGGTTAATAAACTGTTAAAATGAGTGTGAGACTGAAGGCGTGTGGGTGAAGTTAATGGGCTTCCTCTTCTCAGTCTGGCTTTACTCTCTCCTTCCTCTCAATCACACCATTACGATCACTAATACTTGGTCTAGATCCTTTTTCCCATCTGCTGTATCTTTGTCCAATAAAATACATGATACACTGTCACATAATGATCATGTGCTCGCTTCCGGGTATTGTCTAGCACAACACATCACATGTTAACACCACAGTCACCACCAGTTAGTGCACCTGCTTGTCCTATCTAGCGTCACTTAGTAAATCACACGTTACCTTCATAATCATCACTTTGTCAAGCTGCTTATTTCCAATTAAGTGTCATCACTGCCCAGTACATGACACGTTATCTCTTACACTCATCCCTTCATTTAACGGCTTTTAAATTCATCTCTCTTCATTTAAGTGCTTCTGAGACCTAAATGCATCACACGTCCCTCCTCTCATTATCAGAACCACCTCACCTGCCTGTCTCCCCCTCTGGTATCATGGCCCTGGAGAGTCTCACGCCTTCCCTCCATGCCAGCGCCACACGACAGCAGGCGTCCATTCATTTACAAGATTTTGGAATCTCTCTGTCTCAACTTGTGCACATTCTCTCCATGGCGCGTCACGCTGACACTGTTTGCTCGGCCACAGTCTGCGGGGAGGACGGACACACACATTCACCGTCCACCTCTCTCCCTCGTTTCCTCATTATCATATTCAGTGTTGCCTTTTTTTTTTATTTTTTTTTCTTTTCACAGCAGCATTCTTATCTTGCGAGTGTTACAACAGAGGACTCAGAGATGTTAAGACTGTGTACATCGTTGTGCAGAATTACTAAATATGTACGTATGTTATTATATAAATATAACTAACAGAAGGAGAAATGCTTTTATTCCTTTGATTTTACCTTTTTTCATCTACTTATTTATTCTTCTGTTGATTCACTCACTAGTGTCTATTTACTTGCTTGCCTCTCTGTGTATATATGTATGTGTCTGTTTGTTTGTGTGTCAGGAAGAAATCTCAAACCACTATCTACGGATCTCTGGACTCACATCGCGCCAACAAACAAATCATTAAATATTTTTATTTTTACGGACGTGAGATTTCTTTTCCTTTCTCTCTCTTTCCGGACTTCTCATTGGAGGTTCGCTTCCCTCCAACTTTTCTCCGGCAGAAGTTTCCCTGACAGGCTGGTGAGGCATGCGTTGTGTGAGTGCCTTCCAGTTCTTTATTCAGTGGCGGGCTTCCCCATGACGGCACACCACGCCGCGCCTGCTGAGTGACTCTGACAACACCCTCACCAGGAGTTGTTTCCTGCGTGGTAATGGTCTGCACGGGAACCTTGAAAACACTACATCATCGCCTTCACTCGCTCTTACACACACACACACACACACACACACACACACACACACACACACACACACACACACACACACACACACACACACACACACACACACACACACACACACACACACACACACACACACACACACACACACACACACACACACACACACACACACACACACACACACACACACACACACACACACACACACACACACACACACACACACACACACACACACACACACACACACACACACACACACACACACACACACACACACACACACACACACACACACACACACACACACACACACACACACACACACACACACACACACACACACACACACACACACACACACACACACACACACACACACACACACACACACACACACACACACACACACACACACACACACACACACACACACACACACACACACACACACACACACACACACACACACACACACACACACACACCGTCAATTTCTCGAGTTGGGGTGATAGGAAACACAAGTGTTTCCACAAGTGTGTGTGTGTGTGTGTATGTGTGTGTGTGTGTGTGTGTGTTTAGTGTGTGTGTTTAGTGTGTGTGTTTAGTGTGTGTGTGTGTGCGCTCGTCTGTGATGACGGCCGGCTGTAGCTCCGAAACTATCCGCGGGATATTCTCGGTAAAACTCTCATTGTGATTCCCATGCAGTTATTGACCTCTCCTAGGCCTCATCTCAGCTGACCTCACCTGGCCTGAACCACAGCATGTTTAAGAGTGATGTGCACCTACTCTCAGTGTGACTCCCATGCAAAGTTGCAATCGTGTTATGACCTAAACCTAACCCAACCTAAACCGGTGCTACTTTGGTATGCGATCTACGTGTCATGAAGCTACTTTGGCATGCGACCTACACTTTGTATTGTGATGTATGTACAAGAAAAGTTATTCTTTTCCTTTTATTATCAAGAGACGAGGAAAACACTTGTCTTGGTTTGGAGGGAATGTTTGGTTAGAGAGCCTGATGCACGAGTGGAATGTCTGTTTGAGTGTCGAAGCTCCGGTCCCGACTCAACAAGGTGCTACATGTAGCAACAGCACACTTCATTCCGGCACAGACACAGACATCAGTCTCCATAGCCGACCTGCGCTCCCTGCCGTGATTTTACCTGCTTATTGACATGTGAATATATAAAGAACCCTTCACATGTTAGCTAAACAGTTTTACGAGATCAGAGACGAGACGAAGGCAATTACATTTAACAGTAGTTTGCAAGCTTTAAGTGTGACAATTTACTTTTTCCTACTTATTTTTTTGTTTATTTATTTATTTATTATTTTTTGTTATTCAAGCTATCTCATGTTTCGGTGCATGAATTGACAGGCAGAGGTGACGCAGCAACCTGTGATTGGTTTGACGAGTGTCGTGTGGTTTGCTCACAAGTTGTTTGTTAACAATCGTGGAAAAATGGTAAGCATTAAGGAAGAGTCTGTGCAAATTAACGAAGCGCGGTTCGCGGGAAACCGAAAATACAAGAGAGGTAAAATACGGCAAGATCATGTACCAGAATCAAACGACAGCGAGGCTGAGGTGGAAAACAACCCAAACCATGGACGACGAGTTGATGGTTCCTGGATATTGGGAGTGAAGAAAGGTGGAGATTGGCGTTATTGTGACGCACACACAACACTGGAACACCAACTCATCATTCAAAGAGAAGTTACGGAAAATTATGTTATTCATTGTCACGAAGGACCAGCATATTATAATTTAAAGCGTTTAAATCACCATCATTTAACTGTGAACCATCAGCGACATTATGTTGATCCAAACACTACACCAAACACTCACACAACTGAAACAAGCTGGCTACACTCAAAAGTTTGCATTTCGAAAATAAAAAGAAAAAAATGAGTGAAAGAAAAACAAAAATCTGAGGATCTATTTCTTACTTTTTAAAGAGCATAAATAGCAGCTATCAACAAAAAAAAAAAAGTAGGTCTACAGATGACAGTTCGTGTACAAGGCATGCAAAACGTCCACTCATCCAGAAATGTATTTAATCTTGTAAAGTTCCCCATTAAGCAGGCACACCATTGGATTACTGTTTCTATCTAGTCACACACGAACATGCGCATATTGACGGGCAGCAAACACGCAAGGTACACTCAAATACTCCGGAGCAAAGCTGCCTCATCTTGTTTCATTGATCAGCCCACTCTTGCACACTGTCAAGCCAAAACCATTTTTCATTTACCATCGATGATTTTATATTCAGATCAAAATTTAAATGACGTTTGAGAACTTTCGGCCAAAATTCGTTGAAGGCCGTGACGGCCTTGAGCGCCGCACGGGGGGAGAAGGTGGCTGTCGGGTCCGGCCTGGGGCCCAAGGCAGAGAACTGGCAGCAGGTCCTTCTTTTCCTTTGCGGCCTCAAGTTTCAATAGTAGTCGTCCACTTGCAGCGCCTCGCACTAGGCAAGGGGTCGCCATAAGCAAGAGATCAATGTCTGCCATTCACCAGATGTTGCCCGGAGGGGGGAGTCCTTATGGGGAGTAAGGGCTCTTTCCATAGTCTGGTGGAGGGCGTGTACGGGTCCTTTGATTATGATGACGCCGGGCTGAACAACTCGCCATGAACGAGGGCACGCCGTGCACCATGCACCAGACACTGGCAGCACGAGGGGTCCTTTAGGGGAGAAAAGGGCTCACGTCATGACAGTGGTTGGGGAGTGGAGTGTGGTGGGTCATTGCTCATGGCGACCTGTGTGAGGCGCGGCAAGGTTGCATCGTCACTGCCCTCACACCCAGGGACTGGGGTGGACCCTTGGGGAGGAAGGGTTCGTCCTGGTACCTATGTAGGTAGGTAGACAATTTCCTATAGCTATCGCCGCGACCGCATCGTTATCGTGGAATCGCATCGTTATCGTGGAATCGCATCGTTATCGTGAAATCGCATCATTATCGTGGAAGCTCGCATCGTTATCATGGAATCGCATCGTTATCGTGGAAACTCGCATCGTTATCTTGGAAACTCGCATCGTTATCGTGGAAACTCGCATCGTTATCTTGGAAACTCGCATCGTTATCGTGAAATCGCATCGTTATCGTGGAAACTCGCATCGTTATCGTGGAAACTCGCATCGTTATCGTGGAAACTCGCATCGTTATCGTGGAAACTTGCATCGTTATCTTGGAAACTCGCATCGTTATCGTGAAATCGCATCGTTATCGTGGAATCGTATCGTTATCGTAAAAACTCGTATCGTTATTGCGGAAACTCGTATTGTTATCGTGGAAACTCGTATCGTTATCGCGGAAACTCGTATTGTTATCGTGGAAACTCGTATCGTTATCGTGGAATCGCATCGTTATCGTGGAAACTCGTATTATCGTGGAAACTCGCATCATTATCGTGGAAACTCGTATCATTGTAGTGGAAACTCGTATCGTTATCGTGGAATCGCATCGTTTTCGTGGAATCGCATCGTTATCGTAGAATCGCATCATTATCGTGGAAACTCGTATCATTATCGTGGAGTCGCATCGTTATCGTGGAAACTCGTATCATTATCGTGGAGTCGCATCGTTATCGTGGATCGTGGAATCGCATCGTTATCGTGGAAACTGGAATCGCATCGTTATTTTCGTCATGCGCATCGTAATTATCGTTTTTTTTTTTATTTATTTGTTTATTTATTTAAAGCATCAAATTCTTTATCATTATTTGGGCTTCTATAATACATTGATTATTTCTGGTGGCGTGCGGTGAGAATAACTCTGACGGTCTAGTTCTTCTATAATACATTGATTATTTCTGGTGGCGTGCGGTGAGAATAACTCTGACGGTCTAGTTCTTCTATAATACATTGATTATTTCTGGTGGCGTGCGGTGAGAATAACTCTGACGGTCTAGTTCTTCTATAATACATTGATTATTTCTGGTGGCGTGCGGTGAGAATAACTCTGACGGTCTAGTTCTTGCTTTTCTACCTCATGTTCCTTCCACTCTCCGATAAATTAGTAAACTTGTTTAAAAATTTGTTTGTTTTTTTATAATAAATGTATAAAACTTTCAATAAATGTATAAATAAAAAGGGTAATTACTTTTTAAATAGATATAAGTAAATGAAAAAAAGTTTTATTTAAACTGTAATAAATGGATAAAACATGTGGATCGCATACCAAAAGAGAATTTGACTCTTGTAGATCACGTTGGCTGTGTAGATCGCATGCCAAAGAAGCGCCCCTAAACCTGAGCTGACCTAACGTAGCCTGAGCCAACGCAAGTTCAGGAGTGATTTGCAAGAGTCACTGTTTAAAGCGTTGCCTTTCACAATTACTTTCCTTTTATTTATTAATTTTTCTTTTTTTTTTCTATTCTTCACATTCTGCATCAACTATATAATGATCGGAGTGAACGTTTGGCATGGTCATGACTTAACATCAATCTGAAATACCACGCTGTACACACTCACTCTCTCTCTCTCTCTCTCTCTCTCTCTCTCTCTCTCTCTCTCTCTCTCTCTCTCTCTCTCTCTCTCTCTCTCTCTCTCTCTCTCTCTCTCTCTCTCTCTCTCTCTCTCTCTCTCTCTCTCTCTCTCTCTCTCTCTCTAACAGTATGCCACGCTTCACGAACCTGCCATCTTATTCCTTCTATCATCAAATTTGTTTTTCTACATGCCTAACTTTTTAAACTACCGTCACTTTACTTCTCGGTATTCAGTGCGAGGCTATGATGGCATTTAGTAACGTTTTGTGGATGTTCCTTAGGTGTCAAGCGCGCTATCACAATAGTATCCAGAGGTAGTCTGACAAGGACACAGCACCGTCCTGCTTTGGTGCAAAAAGATAACTCACAAAGAGTACTAAGATAAATCAGTCACAGCATGGCTTCACGAAGGGGAAGTCTTGCCTGACAAACTTGTTAAGATTTTACAGTAAAGTGTACGAGGACAGTAGATAATGGTGATAGTTATAATATCTTATATCTGGACTTTAGTAAAGTATTTGACAAGGTACCCCATCAAAAACTCCTGAGAAAGGTTAGGGCACACGGGAGGGACGGGAAGGTGTTGAGCTGGATAAGGTCATGGCTTAGCGACAGTCGACAGAGAGTTGTAATAAACGGCTCAAAATCCGAGAGGGGTCATGTAATTAGTGGGGTGCCACAGGGATCAGTATTAGGGCCATTGTTGTTATTAATATGTATCAATGTCTTGGATACTGAAATTAGTAGTGATGTTTGTAAATTTACGGATGACACAAAGATAGGTAGATTAATTAGGCCAGAATAGGATGCCATCGCCTTGCAGGCAGATTTAGATAGGATGAACGAATGGACGGGCAGATGGCAAATGCAGTTCAATATCAACAAATACAAAGTGCTTAGCGTAGGTAGAGGAAACCCACACAGTAGGTACACTATAAGCAACGAAACTCTGGTAGGCTCAGAGTACGAAAAGGATTTAGGATTTATAGTTAGCTCTGAACTCCGTCTAAGAAAACAATGCATAGAGGCCACAAACAGGGCAAATAGGGTATGACGATTAATTTTTAGGAGTATTAAGAGTGAGAGAGAGAGAGAGAGAGAGAGAGAGAGAGAGAGAAAGAGAGAGAGAGAGAGAGAGAGAGAGAGAGAGAGAGAGAGAGAGAGAGAGAGAGACGAAAAATGTTTATGAAAACGCCATTGAGCTGTTCTGTAAAAGTTTTTTGGAATTACGTAATAATTTTCGTGATGTAATTGCTTCCATTTGTAACGTAATATATATACATATATATATATATATATATATATATATATATATATATATATATATATATATATATATATATATATATATATATATATATATATATATATATATATATATATATATATATATATATATATATATATATATTTTTTTTTTTTTTTTTTTTTTTTTTTTTTTTTTTTTTTTTGTATAATTGTTACCTGGTGTGAAGTAATAGCGGTTTAAGGTGATATGTTCCCTCACCGTGACTTTAACCTGAAGGTGGATGGTGGTGTTGAAAAATTGTTGTCTTTTAAATGTCTCTTGATTCAATAATATTGATGATGATGATAATAATAGTAATAATAATAATAATAATAATAATAATAATAATAATAATAATAATAATAATAATAATAATAATAATAATTATTATTATTATTATTATTATTATTATTATTATTATTATTATTATTATTATTATTATTATTTCAGGTATATGTGAAGCCATATCATATTACCAAATATGTTAAAGAAGAAACAAGTGTGTAAGAGTGAATTAGTGAGTCAAAGGAATGAAGCCATAAAACAATAAGAGCAGTTCAGAAGAAAGACTCGTAACAAGTGCATGCAAAGCGAACACCAAAGATGTGTAGTAGTGAAGCAAGATGAACGTGCGGTGAACCACAAACACTGACCAGTGCGGGTACAGTTGTGTCGCCCACTGCCGCCGTGTGCCCGAGTGGATAGTGCACACCATCACATTAGTGGAGCGCCCCACCCTACGCACGGCGCTGTACGCCGCCGCCCGTCGCACCTCCGGGAAGGAATTGACGCCCCCCGCCACGCACAATATAAAGGCACCACAGAATGGCAGGTGGTCCGTGAGTCTTCGTAGAGTGTTATTACACGTTACGGGCAAGCGTTGCATCGTCGCCATTTTGAAATGTTGCCACAATGAAGTACAATAAATATAATAACAATAACTGCTGAACAACTGGCGTTTAACATCGTTATTACGAAATTTTAAATTTCTCACGAGGACATTCCTACGTGCACCAAGATTCCTTGTTTCCTTCCTAATGTGCTCATCACCATGCAATCAGCTGTGATGATGTGGCCAGGCATGACAACTCTCGCACGTATTCCAGATTGGTGCGCCCAGACACATGACCGGAGGTGCCAGCGGCGGCGCGCGCTTCAGTGGAATACACATATACGCGGATTTAGCCGTGCTAAATTTAATGTAGTGCTTACTAGCAAATTCCTCACAGATTCGCTGCAAGCCATTTAGCGCCGCTGCACTCGGGTAAACCAAGGTCAGGTCATCCGCACATGAAAAATTATTTGGTGCCTCATTTGCAATATGACAGCCCACACGAGAGTGTTCAGCATTACGTTGAGTTGGTCCTCGCATAGGCTGAACAGGTGCGGGGTCAGCACGGATCCCTCGCTAATTCCACTGTGCATGCAGAATGGCGCCGACACTGAGCCACTCCACCTGGGGCTGATTCAAGAAAGAGTTACCAATTTCTTAAGTCCCTAAGAAATTCGTATCTATTGTAAAAGTGATTCACTGAATACTTATGAACTTCTTAGGTCGCTGAGATGTTAACAACTTTTTAAGCCCCATAAAGTTTCGTAACCCGGACCTATGAGCGCCTTTTCTCCAGTACACAACCTGCAACATAAACACCAACGAAGCCAGAGGTCACAAGAAGTAGTACACTGAAATGTGAAAGTAATGGTAACATTAGCACATGATTGTGGCCTGAGAAGGTAAGAAGGGGTCTATATATGGAAATACACGTGGTATTAAAACTTGACAGTGGCTTGAGAAGGGAAGAAGGAGAGTGAGATATGGAAATACAAGTGACATTACCATATGACAGTGGCCTGAGGAGCGAAGGAGATTGAGATAAGGAAATATAAGTGGCATTGGCATTTGGCCTGATGTTAACATTATGCAGCTCAATTTTTCCTGATGTGAATATAACTGCCTAAAAAAGCTAGAAAATTTTTCATGATCTGCACGAGTTGCATTTAAATAATCTAAGCTAACTTGATCAGGCATGTTTTGCCTAATGCTGACAATTTGTAAACATTGTGCAAATTGCTTGCCTAATGTTCACGTTAGGGAATTATCCACATTGAGCGTAATATATATATATATATATATATATATATATATATATATATATATATATATATATATATATATATATATATATATATATATATATATATATGTGTGTGTGTGTGTGTGTGAAGCAGCGGAAGAGAAGAGTAATAAAGGGGGAAGAGATAGGGGAGTAATGGAAGGAAATCTGGAGAGAAACAATGGGATGGAGAAGGTACGGAAGCAGAAGGGAAGAGAATGTTGGCGAGTGGTGAAAGGGGAACACGTGAGATGGAATAGCTTGGGAGAGGAACAGAGTGAAAGCAGGAGAGAAGGAGAGGGGGAGGAGAAGAAAAAAGTAGGAATGTGATGCGGATGTGAGAAATGAGGAGCAGGAGGTAAAGGAGGGAGAAGGTGGAGTTAATAGGGAGGATGGGGAGGCGATGAAGAAGTGGTGAAGGAGAAAAAGAGGTGAGAAAGATGAGGAGAGACATGAAGGAGGCTGTAGAAGAGGAACAGAAAGTGAAGGACGGAAGTAGTAGTTAGCGGGAAGGAATGGGACGAGGAGACGATGGAAATGGAGTATGGAAGGAGGAGGCAATGGGAAGGGGAGACGATGGAAGTGGAGTAGGAGGAAGGTAAAATGAGGTGAGGGAGAAGGAATTACCTCGTCACTCGTTGCCTGTTCACCTCACTAATGTGGAGAAATAAAATAAGCTAAAGGTGTTGGGATGAGAATGACTGTTGTCAGAGGTTCCAGGCAAAGTATTGGGTTGGGTCAGCTATTGTTTGCTATCATATACCGTCACTGCTAGAACAATCATGCTGGATTAAGGTAGCACACGTTGGTTTGATCACGTTAAGATAACGCTCGTTAAGTTACTTACTTAAACAGGAAACAAAATTCACTAAGTAGAAGAAGAAATAATAGTAACGATCTTCCCATACAGACCTCACGTAATTTCCACTATGGGTCATTACACTAACCCCGCGTAACAACCTCTTGCGGACACTTCCAGTATGACCAACATCACAAGGAAACTCACCCATTGTATTACAGATCAAAGGATTACTAACCAGACCTAAGTACTTCCTCCCAACGGTCTCTTACCTTAACCCTGTTGGGTAGCCTCCCTGCAGCCTTACCAAACACTCTCCAAGTATTATCACTAACAGCTCACCTCGCCCATTGTATTACTGATCAAGGTATTACTAACAAGACCTCACGTACTACTTCCCACAAGAGACAGTTCCTTCAATTCCCCCGCAGTAGCGTTCCTGCAGCCATATGAAACACTCCCCAGTATCACCAGCATCACTAGCTCACCTCATGCATTGTATTAATGTTAAGAGAATTATTAACCAGACCTTACGTAATTCCTTTCTGTGTTTTGTTACGTTAACCACGAGCAATAACCTTCAAACTGCAGTCAGATTCTCTCCTAGAAAATACGAACACCGACAGAAGGTCACCTCACCTGCTGCATTACGTAAGTTTCGTCACCAAACACTAAGCGGATTTGACGTATATTTATCCCAGCCAATAATATACCGACTTAAGTTGCAGAATTTCCATAACCCCCTCTAAACTGTCTGACACTGATGATACTTGGAATTTACCCCAGTTAAAGTAATGCTGCAAAAAAGTGTGTGCATATCGTAACATTAATACTTACATTGTAACAGAGCAACACTGCAAAGGACGCCGCAGTACACACGCTTAATGACTCCCCGCCTTGACACGTCCAGAGCACAACTGAGGGAGGCAGTACACTTGGCATTGCTTCATCCGAGTCTTCGAGGCTTTATACGCTTCGATCCAGTCAAGTTCTCGTCCTCCGTCTTTAGTTAATTTGATTTATTATTATTATTATTATTATTATTATTATTATTATTATTTTTATTATTTTTATTATTATTATTAATCAGAGCGTCACGAGTTGTCTTCTGGTGATTTCTGAAATATTTGTTAATCATTTTTGCGAGGGAATATAGTAAAAAAAACGAACACTGAAACATTGCAAAACTTAAAAAAAATATCTGCTGCACACACACACACACACACACACACACACACACACACACACACACACACACACACACACACACACACACACACTGCATTATAATCACTTGAAGCACTACATATTAACTTTGAATAACAGCAGGCCATGCCAACAGCCCCCAGGTATTATAATCCCCTCATCCCCATCCCCATCCACCATCCCGCCATCCCCACACTCGGCGGCAGGAAACTTGTGATCGCATGACGGTGAACATTTCAGTGGCGGTTGATGTGCACCAGGACAAGAAGAAGCGCTCGTCAAATGTATCTGCTGAACACCACAAACATGGAGCAAATGAGAGAGAGAGAGAGAGAGAGAGAGAGAGAGAGAGAGAGAGAGAGAGAGAGAGAGAGAGAGAGAGTGTGTATGGAGTACCTGCTCAAAGTGTGGCTAATTATAGGCTTGTTAGATGGGGGCAGCAATTTATGAATCATGATTTGTGCAACGCTCGTCACCACGCGGGCACTGGTTGGCGCGTGTGGCAGAGCTTGGTTAATGGACCACCACACCTCTTGTTTCTTCATTTTGTGTATTCAAATTATTCATCCAATCTCTCTCTCTCTCTCTCTCTCTCTCTCTCTCTCTCTCTCTCTCTCTCTCTCTCTCTCTCTCTCTCTCTCTCATTTGCTCCATGTTTGTGGTGTTCAGCAGATACATTTGCTGTGTGTTTGTGTGTGTATATTTGTGTGTCTTTTATTTTTTTTTTATGTAGGAAGGACACTGGCCAAGGGCAACAAAAATCTAATAAAAAAAAATGCCCACTGAAATGCCAGTCCCACAAAAGGGTCAAAGCAGTGGTCAAAAATTGGTGGATAAGTGTCTTGAAACCTCCCTCTTGAAGGAATTCAAGTCATAGGAAGGTGGAAATACAGAAGCAAGCAGGGAGTTCCAGAGTTTACCAGAGAAAGGGATGAATGATTGAGAATACTGGTTAACTCTTGCGTTAGAGAGGTGGACAGAATAGGGGTGAGAGAAAGAAGAAAGTCTTGTTGCAGCGAGGCCGCGGAAGGAGGGGAGGCATGCAGTTAGCAAGATCAGAAAAGCAGTTAGCATGAAAATAGCGGTAAAAGACAGCTAGATATGCAACATTGCGGCGGTGAGAGAGAGGCTGAAGACAGTCAGTTAGAGGAGAGGAGTTGATGAGACGAAAAGCTTTTGATTCCACCCTGTCTAGAAGAGCAGTATGAATCCCCCCCAGACATGTGAAGCATACTTCATACATGGACGGATTAGGCCCTTGTACAGAGTTAGCAGCTAGGGGGGTGAGAAAAACTGGCGGAGACGTCTCAGAACACCTAACTTCATAGAAGCTGTTTTAGCTAGAGATGAGATGTGAAGTTTCCAGTTCAGATTATAAGTAAAGGCCAGACCGAGGATGTTCAGTGTAGAAGAGGGGGACAGTTGAGTGTCATTGAAGAAGAGGGGATAGTTGTCTGGAAGGTTGTGTCGAGTTGATAGAGGGAGGAATTGAGTTTTTGAGGCATTGAACAATACCAAGTTTGCTCTGCCCCAATCAGAAATTTTAGAAAGATCAGAAGTCAAGCGTTCTGTGGCTTCCCTGCGTGATATGTTTACCTCCTGAAGGGTTGGACGTCTATGAAAAGACGTGGAAAAGTGCAGGGTGGTATCATCAGCATAGGAGTGGATAGGACAAGAAGTTTGGTTTAGAAGATCATTAATGAATAATAAGAAGAGAGTGGGTGACAGGACAGAACCCTGAGGAACACCACTGTTAATAGATTTGGGAGAAGAACAGTGACCGTCTACCACAGCAGCAATAGAACGGTCAGAAAGGAAACTTGAGATGAAGTTACAGAGAGAAGGATAGAAACCGTAGGAGGGTAGTTTGGAAATCAAAGCTTTGTGCCAGACTCTATCAAAGGCTTTTGATATGTCCAAGGCAACAGCAAAAGTTTCACCAAAGTCTCTAAAAGAGGATGACCAAGACTCAGTAAGGAAATCCAGAAGATAACCAGTAGAGCGGCCTTGACGGAACCCATACTGGCGATCAGTTAGAAGGTTGTGAAGTGATAGATGTTTAAGAATCTTCCTGTTGAGGATAAATTCAAAAACTTTAGATAAGCAGGAAATTAAAGCAATAGGACGGTAGTTTGAGGGATTACAACGGTCACCCTTTTTAGGAACAGGTTGAATGTAGGCAAACTTCCAGCAAGAAGGAAAGGTAGATGTTGACAGACAGAGCTGAAAGAGTTTGACTAGGCAAGGTGCAAGCACGGAGGCACAGTTTCGGAGAACAATAGGAGGGACCCCATCAGGTTCATAAGCCTTCCGAGGGTTTAGGCCAGCGAGGGCATTGAAAACATCATTACGAAGAATTTTAATACGTGGCATGAAGTAGTCAGAGGGTGGAGGAGAGGGAGGAACAAGCCCAGAATCGTCCAAGGTAGCGTTTTTAGCAAAGGTTTGAGCAAAGAGTTCAGCTTTAGAAATAGATGTGATAGCAGTGGTTCCATCTGGTTGAAGTAGAGGAGGGAAAGAAGAAAAAGCAAAGTTATTGGAGATATTTTTGGCTAGATGCCAGAAATCACGAGGGGAGTTAGATCTTGAAAGGTTTTGACATTTTCTGTTAATGAAGGAGTTTTTGGCTAGTTGGAGAACAGACTTGGCATGGTTCCGGGCAGAAAAATAAAGTGCATGAGATTCTGGTGATGGAAGACTTAAGTACCTTTTGTGGGCCACCTCTCTATCATGTATAGCACGAGAACAAGCTGTGTTAAACCAAGGTTTAGAAGGTTTAGGACGAGAAAAAGAGTGAGGAATGTACGCCTCCATGCCAGACACTATCACCTCTGTTATGCGCTCAGCACACAAAGACGGGTCTCTGACACGGAAGCAGTAGTCATTCCAAGGAAAATCAGCAAAATACCTCCTCAGGTCCCCCCAACTAGCAGAGGCAAAACGCCAGAGGCACCTTCGCTTAGGGGGATCCTGAGGAGGGATTGGAGTGATAGGATAAGATAAAGATATGAGATTGTGATCGGAGGAGCCCAACGGAGAAGAAAGGGTGACAGCATAAGCAGAAGGATTAGAGGTCAGGAAAAGGTCAAGAATGTTGGGCGTATCTCCAAGACGGTCAGGAATACGAGTAGGGTGTTGCACCAATTGCTCTAGGTCATGGAGGATAGCTAAGTTGTAGGCTAGTTCACCAGGATGGTCTGTGAAGGGAGAGGAAAGCCAAAGCTGGTGGTGAACATTGAAGTCTCCAAGAATGGAGATCTCTGCGAAAGGGAAGAGGGTCAGAATGTGCTCCACTTTGGAAGTTAAGTAGTCAAAGAATTTCTTATAGTCAGAGGAGTTAGGGGAGAGGTATACAGCACAGATAAATTTAGTATGAGAATGACTCTGTAGTTGTAGCCAGATGGTGGAAAACTCGGAAGATTCAAGAGCGTGGGCACGAGAGCAGGTTAAGTCATTGCGCACATAAACGCAGCATCCAGCTTTGGATCGAAAATGAGGATAGAGAAAGTAGGAGGGAACAGAAAAGGGGCTACTGTCAGTTGCCTCAGACACCTGAGTTTCAGTGAGGAAAAGATGAGGTTTAGAAGATTGTTCTACAGATTGAAAATTAGATCTTAGACCGCGAATGTTGCAGAAGTTAATGAAGAAAAAGTTGAGGGGGGTGTCAAGACACTTAGGGTCGTCGACGGATAGGCAGTCCGACCTGGGGACATTTATGGTCCTCTCCCCAGATGGGGACTCCAAAGCTGGTGTAGGAGTCGCCATGATTTTAAAATTTTTGAGTGAAGGGTGTGTGTGTTATTAGGTGCTTGTAGTTTTTTGTGGAGGAAGAGAGTTGTCTTTAGATGGCAGGCTGTGACTGCCCCCTTGTGTTGTGAGACACAAAGGGAAACGTTCAGTGAGGTCACAGCTGGCTCTAATGATAAGTTCACAGCACCCACTGAACAGTGCATTAGACCTCACTGGGAGTAATTATCGTTTCAGCAGGTGTCTACTGCCTCCTCCAGGAGGCAGTAGACACCTGCCGAAACGATAATTAAGAGTGAATGCAAAGGAAGGTAATGCACAGATTTAATGATCGTAGTGTTAAAGAATAAAATAAATGTACGTAGATGTTTCCAGCAGCTGTAAAAAAAAAATAATAATAATAATAAAAAAAATAGATGTATGTAAAAATACGAGTATGTAGCAAAACACACACACACACACACACACACACACACACACACACACACACACACACACACACACACACACACACACACACACACACGTCATAAAAATGCATGAAACCAATAATGTTAATTCAATTAAAAATAAAAAAAAAAGTGAGAATTATGAAAAAAAATAAAGAAAATATTGCAGTACTACGTAGACGAAATGAAAAGAAAAGAAAATTATTTTTTTTACTTTATTTTCGTTTTTTTTTTTTTTTTTTTTTTTTTTTTGAGAATATTTTGCAGGTATCTTTTAACGAAGCAGGTTTGGATTACTTTCCAGAACCTCACTATTCTAGACTGTTTCTTTTCATGATTTCGCTATCTACGCAATTATTCCTCACTACACTAAACATTTTGTCAGACTTTATTCCATGATGTTAATGCTTTAGAAGATTTGTTTTTTTTTCTATAATTTTACTGTTTTGGGCTACTTTCCTTCCAAAGGCCAAGTATTCTGGCCGTTTTTTTTTTTTTTTGTTTTCCATAGGTGGTTGGTGATATTGTTTTGTATATCTTTACTGTGCGGGTTATTTCCATTCAAAATTTTTCACCTTTTGCACTAATTTGATCAGTAACTTTCATATTTTGTGCACTTTTCCTTGATAACTTTCCTGTTTCTTTCCACATTACACCTCTTTTTGTGTTGTTTTTATTTATATTTTTTTCATATTTTGTGTTGTTTTCATCTGCTTTTTTTTTTGTGTAATGTTATTTTTCATCCATAACCTCCTTTATTTTTAGCTATTTTCATTTTCTGTTTTTTTTTTTTTAGAATGTCAAAATTTTTACCGCGATCATCATACATATATATATATATATATATATATATATATATATATATATATATATATATATATATATATATATATATATATATATATATATATATATAGGGTCATATAGCAGTAATCAAAAATTGATAAATAAGTGTCTTGAAACCTCCCTCAGATCAGAAGAGCAGTTAGCATGAAAATATCGGTACAAAACAGCTAGAGATGCAACATTGCAACTGTGAGAGAGGCCGAAGATAGTTTTTTTTTTTTTTATGTAGGAAGGACACTGGCCAAGGGCAACAAAAATCTAATAAAAAAATGCCCACTGAAATGCCAGTCCCACAAAAGGGTCAAAGCAGTGGTCAAAAATTGATGAATAAGTGTCATGAAACCTTTCTCTTGAAGGAATTCAAGTCATAGGAAGGTGGAAATACAGAAGCAGGCAGGGAGTTTCAGAGTTTGCCAGAGAAAAGGATGAATGATTGAGAATTCTGGTTAACTCTTGTGTTAGAGAGGTGGACAGAATACGGGTGAGAAAAAGAAGAAAGTCTTGTGCAGCGAGGCCGCGGAAGGAGGGGAGGTATGCTGTTAGCAAGATCAGAAGAGCAGTTAGCATGAAAACAGCGGTAGAAGACAGCTAGATATGTAACATTGCGGCGGTGAGAGAGAGGCTGAAGACAGTCAGTTAGAAGAGAGGAGTTGATGAGACGAAAAGCTTTTGATTCCACCCTGTCTAGAAGAGCAGTATGAGTGGAACCCCCCCAGACATGTGAAGCATACTCCATACATGGACGGATAAGGCCCTTGTACAGAGTTAGCAGCTGGGGGGGTGAGAAAAACTGGCGGAGACGCCAGAAAAAGAGAGAGAATAAGAGAGAGAATAAGAGAGAGCTAATTTAGATTTATTGCCATAGCAGAGAATACTGTATAAAAAGAGTAATGCTTGTTAAATTTCATTATGTAAAGTGGATTTTCATCTTACTTTGTATTTATGTGAAATAGGGAGAAAAAAACATATCAGTCGTCTTGTGAGTGAATTAACTTTCAGAAAATAATGTTTAAGAATAAAAGTGGTGTATATTGACAACCGTGCAGTGTTGAGGCGACTGAGGAAGCTCCTTTCACAATTGAATTTCTTCCTTACTTTAACTTATATTGATAGGAACCAGTCAGGAAAAGTCAAGTGTGTTGTGAATTTATTAACGTTGCTTCAAAAAGTACTGTAATATATGAAGTGGTTGAGAAATTTCCCCTACTAGTGAATGCCCGCCTTTCACTTACCTAACATGAACTACTGAGAGAAAAATAAAGTCTAGAGATTTTATAAACATATTAGAACGTAAAAAAAATGTGCAAAAAGTCATGTTAGATTTAATTTCTGGGAGTGGTGTGGAGCTTAACCATTCTACGCCTCCACTGACGAATCTCCATCACACACTTACCTAACAAAGTATTAAGAGGGAGAAAATAGCAGTGTTTATATAAGGTAACATAGAGTGTGGCATAAAAGTCAAGGTATATTTAATTGTTGTGAGTAGTGAGGAGGTTGAACTCTTCACGCCTCCAGTAGTAAAGCTCCACCACACAATTGTGAAATATTAACAGGTGAAGGTCTCTGGTGATCATATAAAGCATAATGAAACAAAGTAATATACAAACTCATGTTAGATTTGATTAATTTGATTTACACACACACAAGCCGTACAATAATTCTTCCCCACACTCGTACTGGCCTCTTCCTGCACCCAACCACTTCATTTTTCCAGTTTCCCATCCCCACCTACCTGTCGCCACACCCAACCTGTCATCCTCCTGCCTAGTCATCCCTTTCCCTCCTCCCCTGCCTTATTCCCTATTATTGTTACTCTTTACTCTGTCCTAGCCATCTCACAACCACTACCTATCCATCCCTCGCTCGCCTGACCTTCCTCAACCTCTTGTGACGTCGCAGATAGACGATACTTGGAACTGAATCCTGAGACGAATCATCTTGGCAGCGCGAGACTCAAGGGACGAGGCTAGCTGATATGATTATGTGTGGCGTAAATGTACGTATGTAGTTTACTATATATAGTTTTACAAATGTACACGTCTTCTGCAGTTTATTCTTCTTTTATAGTGATGAGTCTTGCGCATCAGATAACAATAATGCTTCTCCTATCGCCGTTTCCTAGAGTGAGGGGTTGGCTCCATGTACGAGTCTCTTGCAGCTGTTTCTGTCAATTGCATAATCCTCTGTGACTCCCATCCTTTGCAGTTCTACCGTAGTTCCTTCCCTCCATCTCACTGTGTCTCACTGTAAACAGCAATGTCCCTGTGTCACAATCTTTGTTTTGTGGGTCATGTTAACTATTCACAGCTTTGTAATGACGAGTGAAACGCTCGAGCTGCTTCACTGCGTCACTCACTGTTCATGCTCATCTCTGTCAACGTCCACATCTCCTTTATTTACAGCATAACTCTTATTTCCATATGAACAAAAAAATAAAAACTATGTTAGTATGTAAAATGATAATACATTCGTGTGAATACAATTTCTTGGACAGATATCACGCCGCCGCCTCTATGTATTTAGAGAACAAGCCAGCGCCAAGTACACGAGTTGGGACGAAAAGACGCCGTGACGCAGTGGGCCTCTGCTCTCGTGGACAGTGATCTGCCGCAAGAGGTGAGTTTTGTCCTGGCCGCGGAATTCCGGATAACGCAGGTGTTTGGGAGAGTGGATGATCAGCCAGGACTGAGTAGAAGATGCCGAGTCTCGGGAGTGAACTGTGTGGTGCAGGACTGTAGCGGTTATGCAGTCTCTTTTAACAAGAGACATCGTGGAGGAGGAGGCTGGCGAGTGCTCTCAACACACGTGAGGGAGAGGAGCCACGGTAACTGTGACCCTGGCCAGGAAGTCTCTTGTGCTGAACATCTGCGTTGTGTTACCAAGACTGTGTATTGGTGCAGCGCATACAGTCTGATCACTAAGCGTGTTGTAGTGGTGAAACTATGGCGAATGATTATTGATCGTTAGAAAAAAAACTATAGGTGTGATAATAATTCGATGCTTGAGTTCCACTAACGCTGCCACCGCCACCACCGCCGCTACTAAGAGTAAGTACATGATTCTTGTTCACGTTAATAGTGATAGGAAGGAAATATCTCCATTTTTCCCCATATACTGTGGAAGTGCTCCCTCAAGACAAGACCCGGAACTCTTTTACACTGGGTGACTGTAATACAAAGATCGAGAGAAAAAAAAAGTGTAGTCAGCCGACAAAGAGGAGAGGAGAAGGCTGAGGGAAGCTTTTGTCCTGCTCTATACTCAGAGAGGCTGACGATGATGATGATGATGATGATGATGAGGAGGAGGAGGAGGAGGAGGAGGAGGAGGAGGAGGAGGAGGAGGAGGAGGAAAATTACTAATGTCTTGAAGGATAATGTTTAGTAGCAGTGTATCAGCTGATTAAAACACAATGACGTTTCAGTGACACCTACTACGATCTCTAAAACGTTAACAAGGTAAAAAAGAACCTAACATTTTAATAGCAGACAGGATAACGTTGATTAGTAGCGCATGAATTGATGAGAATACAGTTTAACATTTCAATCACAAGAAACACCCACTAATAACAAAATCAATAAAAAGCTAATCATTGAGCATCTGACTCCTGATTGTGAAGGAATCATAACATAAGACACACACACGTAATAACAAATTACTTATTTTTATTAACTTAGTGAGATTTTTTAGAGGGGGGAGGGAATTTGTTGTTACTGAAATGGTATTGTTTTAATCAACTGGTGTACTGCCGCTTAACGTCACCCTTCCTGTTATTAATTAGCTAACTTGTTTTTATTCCTTATCTTTGAGAAAATATTTGTTGTTATTAATGTTATTGCATTTTAATCAATCCGTCATTCTTTCAATTACTAATCAGTATCCTCTTCCTCCTCCTCCTCTTCCTCCTCCTCTTCTTCCTCCTGCTTTTCATCATCATCATCAGCATCATCACGATCATGATTATCATTTTCATCATCATCATGATTATCATCATCATCAACCTCCATAGGTATACAAAAGGACACATTAACACAAATTTTACTCCACATCCTAGAGAACATATTTCCCCCTCACCTGAAGGAGAGGCAGGGTCAGAGGGCGGTGTGGCGGTGCGGCTCAAGATCACTTATGGCTGAGGATGTTTTCCCTGCCGCACCGTGAATAGTGAAGAGAGAAAGGCGGGCGGCGAGGGCTGGGAGAGGCCGAGCTGAGGAGTGGAGCAGTGAGGCATACAAAGCAGGGAAGAATATGAATGAAGAATGGTAAATTAGGTACAGTAGGGAGATGGGAAAACTAGGGAGGGAAGGAGGGAAGCAGTGATGAGTGATGGAGGTGAAGTAAAATGAGGTTAATAGCTGTTTTAATTTGACCAAGGAAAATTGACGTCCCTTGCAGGAATGCGCCTGAATCTAGACTGACAGAGTGGTTCCGCGGATCGGCTGGCAATTCAGCTGCGACCGGCTGCATTTCGCTCCTGTGTTCACATTCCTTGCTAAAACCAGCCAAGAATTGCGCCGTGTAAACCCACCTTTAGCTAAGAGGCAGAGAGAGGAATAATAGGGTGAGACTGAGAGAGAAACACTACAGGGAGAGAAGAGGAAGGCAGTGATGGGGGAAGAGAGTGATGGGAAATGATGTTGGTGACGAAAGGCGGTGAGATAAAACATTCACATAGCACTCTTTGGACTCGGACTGAGAGACAGAGAGAGGAACAGTAGGGAGGGCCAAGTAACACAGTGATGACTGATGTACGTAGGTGACGGAAGGCGCCACATTAAAGCAGACACGTAGACATAGATATACGTACCTTTTTTATACTCCTACAATTACACGGCCTCTTGCTCCTCCTCGGGGCCGCTAGGTGTCGGTTCTCTGATGCCATCTGGAGATAAGAAACCTTTGAGGGGGAGAAGTGGTGGTGGAAAATATGTAGGGATAAAAAAGAGGAGTGGGGCTGCCTTTCTGTGGGTGAGGCGAGGCGGCGCATGGGCGAGATAAGGCGGGGCAGCGTGACCCGTACCTGGCCTGGCGAGGCTTGAGGCAAAACACACCTTATGCAGTGATACTCAGCTGTGTTTTTTGTCATGAGGGCCTCTCTGTGTACACTGTAGTGACTCTTCCCATTCTCTACTCTTTACTCTTTCTTTCCCTGTTTTGTTTGTCAGCCTGTCTGTCTGTCAGCTGGCCGATCGCTCATCCATTCATTCATTCAGTCAGTCAGTCATTTGTCTGTGTCTATCTGCTTGTCTGTCTTGTCTGCAAAGTACATGGTAAATATTTCAAATCAAACCTCTCACGTTTAAACGAGAGAGAGAGAGAGAGAGAGAGAGAGAGAGAGAGAGAGAGAGAGAGAGAGAGAGAGAGAGAGAGAGAGAGAGAGAGAGAGAAAGGAGACTATAATCATTTCTTTAATTTCAAAAAGTTCTCTCCTTAGGTTTTACAATATGCTCTGGGAAGCTTGAAACAATGTGCAAGACGCCAGTGCTAAAGGCAGCAGTGTCTGTGTGTGTGTGTGTGTGTGTGTGTCTGTGTGTTGGGAGGGGAAGAGGAGGGCTGGTTAGTGAGTTGTTGGGTGGACTGTTGGTAAAAAGCTCCCTGTTGGCTGGGAACCTCGTTTGTGTGTGTGTGTGTGTGTGTGTGTGTGTGTGTGTGTGTGATGTGGAGGGAGGCGGTTATGTGTTTGTGTTTTTTCTTTTATTTCCTACTCGTTTCCACTCATTCGTTCCTTGTTTTTGGTGTACTCTTCTTAATCTCCTCGTTACATTTCAACCTTCCTACTTGCTGTAGTCCTTTGTAGAGAGTCCTTACGTGTATTATTAGGTCACTCCCTTCTTCTTGATATGACTACCAGGGGACATGTCTTCTAATGGCTGTACTGGTCTGCCTTCACAAAATATAATGTTTCTAAGCACAGTATATGTATGCCGGTATGATTGAACATTTGAATACATAGAAAAAAAAAAAAAAAAAATCGAAAAACATATTCACTGAAGCAGTACTAGGAGAGGAGGAAGGTTAGTGGAAAGATTACTGATAATTTGGCGTGATGCTAAATTATAAGTTAAATTGTAGCGGTAACTGGCACCCATAACTCTAAATCTCCTTTACCGCGAACAGACCAATCACACGTTTCTCTTCACGGAAGTAATACATCTTACGTGGATCATTCCTGCGTCATATCTTTGCGCTAAATTATTGAGCTGGGAAGTCGCGAATATTGGTGACTTTTGTCTTATCATTCTACGAAATAAAAAAAAAAATAAATAAATAAATAAATAAAATAACAAATAGGTTAAGATATATAGTCATGTCTCAACAGCCTGCCTCACCAGCCTGCCTCACCAATCCTGCCTCACCAATCCTGCCTCACCAACCCTGCTTCACCAGCCTGCCTCACCAAACATGCCTCACTAACCCTGCCTCACCAACCCTGTCTCACTAGACTGCCTCACCAACCCTGCCTCACCAAGGCAGCCTCGGCAGCCTGCCTCACCAACCCTGCCTCACAAAAATGCCTCACCAACCCTGCCTTACCAGCCTGCCTCACCAGCCTGCCTCACCAAACCTGCCTCACCAACCCTGTCTCACCACCCTACCTCACCAGCCTGCCTTACCAACTCTGCCTCACCAACCCTGCCTCACCAACTCTGCCTCACCAACCCTGCCTCACCAACCCTGCCTCACCAGTTTTCCTTATTGGCCTGCCTCACCAACCCTGCCTCACCAATCCTACCTCACCAACCCTGCCTCACCAATCCTGCCTCATCAACCCTGCCTCACCAACCCTGTTTCACCAACCTGCCTCACCAACCTTGCCTCACCATCCCTGCCTCACCAACCCTGCCTCACCAGCCCTGTCTCACCAGTTTTCCTCACCGGCCTGCCTCACCAACCCTGCCTCACCAGCCCTACCTCACCAACTCTGCCTCACCAATCCTGCCTCATCAACCTTGACTCACCAATCCTGCTTCACCAACCTGCCTCATCAACCCTGCCTCACCAACCCGTTCTCACCAACCCTGCCTCACCAATCCTGCCTCATCAACTCTGCCTCACCAACCCTGCTTCACCAACCCTGCCTCACCAACCCTACCTCACCAACCCTACCTCACCATCCATGCCTCACCAGCCGGCTTGAACATCCTGCCTCACCAACCCTGCCTCACCAACCCTGCCTCACCAACCATGGCACACCAGCCTGCCTCACCAACCTTGCCTCATCAACCCTGCTTCACCAAATCGTGACTCACTATCCCTGCCTCATCAAATCGTGACTCACCAACCCTGCCTCACCAACCCTTCCTCACCAAATCGTGCCTCACCAAGCTTGCCTCACCAAATCGTGGCTCACCAACCCTGCCTCACCAATCGTGCCTCACCAACCCTGCCTCACCAGCCTGCCTCACTAACCCTGCTTCAGCAACCCTGCATTACCAATTCTGCCTCACCAGCTTGCCTCACCAACCATGTCTCACCAACCTTGCCTCACCAACCCTGCCTCAGCAACCCTGCTTCACCAATCCTGCCTCACCAGCCTGCCTCACCAACCGTGTCTCACCAACCCTGCCTCACCAACACTGCTTCACCAGCCTACCTCACCAACCGTGTCTCACCAACCCTGCCTCACCAACCCTGCCTCACCAGCCTGCCTCACTAACCCTGTCTCACCAACCCTGCTTCACCAGCCTGCCTCACTAATCCTGCCTCACCAACCCTGCTTTACCAACCCTGCCTCACCAGTTTGCCTCACCAACCCTGCCTCACCAACCCTCCCTCACCAACCCTGCCTCACCAACTCTGCCTCTCCAGCCTGCCTCACCACTTCTGCCTCACCAGCCTGCCTTACCAACCCTGCTTCACCAACCCTGCCCCACCAACCCTGCCTCACCAACTCTGACTCACCAACCCTGCCTCACCATCCCTGCCTCACGGATCCTGCCTCACCAAATTATGGCTCACCAACCCTGCCTCACCAGCCCTAACTTACCAACCCTGCCTCACCAACCCTGCATCACCAGCCTGCCTCACCAACCCTACCTCATCAAATCATGGCTCACCAACCCTGCCTCACCAACCCTGTCTCACCAACCCTGCCTCACCAACCCTGCTTCACCAACCCTTCCTCACCAGCCTGCCTCACCAACCCTGTCTCATGAAATCATGGCTCACCAACCCTGCCTCACCAACCCTGCCTCACCAACTCTGTCTCACCAACCCTGCCTCACCAACCCTTCCTCACCAGCCTGCCTCACCAACCCTGTCTCACCAAATCATGGCCCACCAACCCTGCCTCACCAATCCTGTCTCACCAACCCTGCCTCACGAACCCTGCTTCACTGATCCTGCCTCACCTACCCTGCCTCACCAAATCATGGCTCACCAACCCAGACTCACCAACCCTGCCTCACCAACCCTGCCTTACCAACCCTGCCTCACTAGCCTTACTCACCAACACTGCCTCACAAGCCTGACTCACCAGCCTGCCTCACCAGCCTGCCTCACCAGCCTGCTTCACCAGCCCTGCCTCACCCATCCTGCCTCATCAGCCGTGCCTCACTAAATCATTTCTTCAGGAAAGACAAAAAATAACGCATAAATCTCTAGTTTTCTAGTGTGCATCGCGGCCTTTTCTGTCCCTGCTGAAATCGTCTTCTAGTGTGTGTTTTGTGTGTGTGGAGGCAGGGAAGGGGCGTCACACAACACTCCCTCACAGGTAAAGTCAGAAGCCAATCGTGCCATCAGCGCCCTCCTCTTTTATATTGTTGGTCTCGGAATGCATAGCGACCTTTTCACGTAATCATGCACACACACACACACACACACACACACACACACACACACACACACACACGCGCACACACACAGAGATATCCATACTTAAATTCAGAGATAAAGACAGAGGGAGAGAGAGAGAGAGAGAGAGAGAGAGAGAGAGAGAGAGAGAGAGAGAGAGAGAGAGAGAGAGAATCGCACAATAAAGAAGAAAAAAACAAGGGTACTCGCATCCACAACAGTACAACACAACTGTATCTGAGCGAGGATTTTCATACAAGGCAAACTTTTTTTTTCCTTTTTTTTTTTTTCTCTGCAGCTTCGATTTTTTTTTTTTTTGTGTGTTTTACGTGTTTCTGCCCGAACGTCACCCGGAGGTAAATGTCCCGAGGGGCGTGTTGGTACCGGCGAGGATTGGCTGGCGTGGTACAGTGTGTATGTATTTGTGTATCCAGGTTATGCTTCAGTGCGTGCAGGTATTCTTGTGTGTTATGCGAGCATTAGGACTGTTTTCTCTCTCTCTCTCTCTCTCTCTCTCTCTCTCTCTCTCTCTCTCTCTCTCTCTCTCTCTCTCTCTCTCTCTGTGTGTGTGTGTGTGTGTGTGTGTGTGTTTAATTTGTGTGGTTATTTGTATACCAGTATGTCGTTCTGTGTAAGTTTGGTTTAATTAAATGCCAGTAAACACCAACATCACTGTAATAAAAAAAAGAGACAAACGCATATTGAAACTGCATATTGAATCAAAACTCCAACCGCCAGTGTGAAGATAAGTCAACATAATAATTCTTGTGCAAGCCAGCAGACAAACCTCGCAGCCTTCACACTACCATTGGGTGACACCGCGCTTCGTTAGTCCCACACAAAGCTGTTCTGGGAAGGAGTGGCACGTTTGCAAGGCGTGGCACCGGTCACTACAACGTCGCCACACATTTAGGGAAGTACTCTACTAATACGAAAACAAAAAAAGTCTGGATAACAGTGAAGGGTAGACAATGTATGCTTCCTTTTTTTTATTTTTGATTCTGTTCATTTTGTCTGCTTGGGTGAGTAATGTAATAATTTCACCATGCTGTCAGTAAACCCCTGGGGAGTAATGAGACTGAAATAATAATAGTGCTACTGTGAAAGAAAACACCATGTTTCTTTTCTTTTTTTTCTATCAGTTTTGTTGAACTTCGGCTTTTTTTTTGGGGGGGAGGTGGATGAGTAATGTAATGATTTCACTAAACTATGGGGAAGTACTCCAGTAATTTGCAATGATGAGGCTGTCTGAACAGTGCTGTGAAGGGACGAGAACAATGCATATTTTTCCTTTAAATTCTCTTCAATTACGTCTTTTTTTTTTTTTATGAAGGAGCGAAGTAATAGTTTTCACGTGTTATGCCACACGGTGCACTGCCCAGGAATGTAATACGTGTAATCTGCCAAAGCTGACCCTTCTATGCCTCAGCCACGGTTATAAAAATGGAAGGATGGTCTGGGCACAAACACCTCCTGCCGCCAGTGTTACCTGATGACACTTGAAGGTGATGAGCTGATGAATGTTTCTTCACTTGGCGGGAACTGTCCGTTGTGTGTCGTGGAGAGAGAGAGAGAGAGAGAGAGAGAGAGAGAGAGAGAGAGAGAGAGAGAGAGAGAGAGAAACAATAACTTGCGATTGCATTGTTCTAGGCAAAGACGCGTTTCATTTTTAGTGTTGTACCTTCTCTCTCTCTCTCTCTCTCTCTCTCTCTCTCTCTCTCTCTCTCTCTCTCTCTCTCTCTCTCTCTCTCTCTCACACACACACACACACTAGTGAATGAATGAAGGTTTATGAGTGAGGCGTAAGAGTAAAGGAATGACTAAAAGCAAGGAGCGAAGGTCCTTAGACACTCTTAAAAAAATTCATCATACAGCAAAGTTACAAAACAGACCTGACAAGTTTCCGTGTCACACTCAGTACAAACCTGCGTGTATGAAGGAGTGAGTCACTTCATTGCTGCATGAAAATGATGCCTCTTTATCCGGTACCACCAGAGAATTTTGGAAAAAAAAAAAAAAAAGAACATAGGTGTCTCTATAAATGACCTGTGCTGTCTGATGATGAACAACTCACTGTTTCATATATTCCACAAGCTGCTGTTTGGAACTGTTCTGCGGACAGTTAGCAAAGATGTTAGCAGCCTTGTCCCGATGGTTTCTGTGTGTCTGCGTCTTAAGCCTCACTGCTGACGACACGCCCACCCCTCCACAGTGATGTACAACTGAGAAAACTCTAACCAGATGGAATTACGGTAGAACTGCAAGGATACGAGTCACTGAGGAAGATGCAAGGGACAAACAACTGCAGGAGACTGGTACTTGGCGCCAACCCACGACACAAGGAAAACTGACAAAGACGACACAGTGAGTGGGGCGGCGGGTCTGGTTGCAGAGGCGAGAGGCGAGAGGCGAGTAGTGGGCGGAGCACGAACCCTCACCACCTGCTCCCCACTGATTGGATGGCAGCTTCAAATACATAACTAGGTAATTCTATTTTCCCTGCTGGCGTCCTGAACTCCTGCCAAAGCCTTATTTGCACTAGGATTTAGATTCAGATTCAGATTCAGATTCTTTATTCCACGAAAGTGGTTATTAAGTACATTATATTTCACATAGCTTTACATAAATATGGAAGTCATAAAACTAAACTGTAGATTGAAATATCTTAGTATACTACTAAATGATTAAATTGAAGAATGTTGTCATCAAAAAATATTAAGAGTATAAAATAATCATGGTAACTAAAATAGTATTTCTACACTAAAGTGCAATGTCTACCTCTAAGTAGAATAAAATACATGAATGTCCTTAAAATTATGTTTAAATGATAATAAGACCATAAAATGCTGGATAAAATATGGGTGTAAAGCTACATCACTGTGCGTTTTCTGACATATGTCTAAAATATTTATACAATATTTGCAGATTTGAAATGTTTCCTGAGGTTAGTCTTAAAACTGTTTATATTTTGAGACAGGGTGATGGTGGATGGGAGTTGGTTCCACAACTTAGGACCCAACACAGTGAGGTCCCTGGCACCGCTGTCTGTTCTGGTCCGGGGAACATGCAAGTTGTTTCTTTGTCTAGTTTTACTGTTTGTCACATCATTTACAGTATTAAAAGATAAAAAGGATAAAAAGCCATCAGGATAACATCTTCGTAAAGTTTTATACATTGTTACGCAAATGTCAAACATATGTTTCTCCTTAACCCAGAGCCATTTAAGTTCTTTAAGGAAAGGTGATGCACGGTCATATTTCCTGCCACCTCCCACTGCTACTTTAGCTGCAAAGTTTTGAAGTTTCTGGGCCTTACACAGAAGAGTTTCGTTTGTTGATCCCCACACTTGAATGCAGTAATATATTGTGCTTAATGCAAGTGATTGAGTAACAAGAATTCGTGCGGGTTTATCAAAACATTTACTAATTCGATTTATATACATTAATATGCCTGTCACCTTCTTCTGTAACTCATTTAAATGAACATCAAACAACATATATTTATCAAAATACACTCCTAAATTCTTAACATGATAACTTGGAAGTATGTTCTCTCCATCAAAATGTATGGTAGTGTCAGGAGGAATCTTAGCTAGGAGTTGGCGATTGCCTAGGAAAATACATTGCGTTTTACTTGGATTTAAAGGTAGACCATTACTCAGAAAATAGCGTTTACATTGTCTTAGAGTTGTTTCAGCATCATTAATGAGTTGATGGATATTGTTAACTGTGCCTTCGTGTAATATTTGAGTATCATCCGCGTATTGCACTATGAAACCATTAACATGCTCTGACAGATCATTTACATAAATGCCGAACAATAGCGGGCCAAGAATTGAGCCTTGTGGGATTCCATAGTTCACTTTCTGGTCTTTAGATATTGCCCCATTCAAGCGGACAGACATGGTTCTGTTGGTCAAATAATTATCTAACCAGAATTTACTTATGTTGAGCTTCTTGCATTTATTCAAAAGAATTTTGTGACTAACACTATCGAAAGCTTTGGATAAATCGCACAAGGTTAATAGTGATATTTTTTTTGTGATCCATATTATTGTATATTTTATTCGTAATGACAGTAAGAGCTGTTTCTGTTGATAGTCGAGGCCTAAAACCATGTTGGGAATTTGAAAGGAGTTTCTTGGTTTCTAAGTAGCATGCAAGTTGATGAGCAACAATTTTCTCTATTATTTTTGACACAATAGGTAACAATGATATAGGTCTGTAATTATTTACAATATTGGTATTACCGGATTTGAAAAGAGGCATGATTACTGCATGCTTCCATTGTGTGGGGTATATGCCTGTTACAAGGGAGGTGTTAATGATGCACGTCAGGTAGGCGGCAATGACATAAAGAGCATCCTGCAGGAATCGCAGTGATATACCATCAGATCCAACAGATCGGGTTTTGTTGAGGTGTTTAATTGTCAAAATAACCGTGTTAATGCTCACAGGTTCTGGTGATGTGTAGGATCAGTATTAGAGTCATTAAGATTTATTGTTGAATTACTATTAGCTCCAAGTAATTCCTGTGAACGATTATAGGTCGTCTCACCAACACTGGAGAAGAAATTGTTGAATTCTTCTGCTTTTTCCTTTACATTATCAAAGTCATAAGTGTTAGACTCATTTTTTTGACAAGGAATAATTTCCTTAACGACTTGCCATATAGAAGAGGTTTTCCCTTTACAATCTATAATCTCTTTTTTTATAGTAATTAGATTTAGTTTCACTAATCTTTGTCTTTTGTCTTTGTCTTTGTCTTTTGTCTTCTTTGTTTTATATACTTGTTGCAAAAAACTGTTCTGTCTGTCATCTTTGAGTCTAATTTGTGTTTCATTCCTGTCTTTGATTGCATTTCGTAACTCATCATTCATCCAGGGTGTTGGTGGTCTTTTCACAACTTTTGTCACCATGGGAGCGCACATATCCAGACAAAGGATAAAAACTTCGTTAAAAATAAAAACTTGCTTGTCAACGTCATCTGTTAAAAATATATCATTTAAACGATACACGTTATCAAGGAGGAGGGAGGAGAAGATGTCACTGGTGTAATAAGTCAGCTGTCTGAAGGTTTTGGTGACAGGGAGGCGCTTTGGTTTGCTGACTTTAACAGTAACAGAGATGAGGTCATGGTCTGCTATTACTTGGGGTACGACATTATTAGATGCAATACACTGAGGTGTGTTTGTAATGATAAGATCAAGGAGTGTAGAGGTCGAGGAAGTTATTCTTGTAGGTGTGTCTATAATTTGAGTTAGGCTGCTATTCTTAATAATCTTGCCAACTTTGTTTCCCTTCGAGAGCAGATCGTCATTAAAATCGCCTAAAATGAAAACCTTTTTGTTTTGCAGACACACCTGTTTGAAAACATCTTGAATGTATTCAAAAGACATAGGCAGCGCCTTAGGGTGACGGTACATACACCCAACTATAATTGAAGGAAATTTTTTACGTTGAACTTTAATCCAGACATCCTCCACTCCCTCCTGCTTTGGTACATCAATATTAATTAAGATAGGGTTTAAAACACTTTTTGCATATATACATGTTCCTGCTCCTCTTCCATTGTCATTTCTAAAAACCTTATAGTTAGGAAAATTTATAAAAATATCTGGAGTATGAGACGTTAACCAAGATTCACTCACGCATAAAACATCAATATTTCTCTCAATGACTAGTAATTTTACTTCGTCCAGACTAGAAAGTAATGACTGAGCATTGATGTGCTCAATGGTCAACTCATCCTTTTTTGGGTAAACAATGTGAGTATAAGCGGCGTCCCTCACTTCATGTCTAGCGGCTGTACCTTCTTCGCCAGTGTCCTATGCGCTGTATTGTCGACATAATTTTTGTTTGTGTCCTAATTGATGGCAAAGACCACATGTCAGTTTATAGTCAAATCTACACGTGGCCTGATGATGGTTAAACTCGCCACAGTTGTAACATCCACGTGTGTGTTTGGTGTTTGTGCGAGTGCACGGCACTGGTTCAGATGTGGTGTGACTCTCGTGAGTGTTGTACCATGTGTATGGTGTGGTGTGGTTAGGTGTGGTGTGGCTCTCATGGGTGTTCTGCCATATGTATGGTGTAGTGTGGTGTGGTCGGCTCCACCTCTGCCTGGTATTCATATTCACTAAATTCATATTTGTTAGTGTACTTCTGTTTCTATTTCTTTTATTTTGATCATGATTGAAAGCAGCTGTATTTATTTGTTGCACTTGGAATACTGGAGTGCGTGCCGCATTGTGTGGGTGCTGTGTCGGTTGTTTTCCCAAGGCGCCAGAGGAACCACCACGCCTGTCGCTCGCACCGCGCCAACCTGCATCTGCCTGCCCCCGCCCCACTGGCGTGGTGGTGGTGGTGGTGGTGGTGGTGGTGGCGGCAGGACACGTTGCGTGGGCAGCGCGGGGACGGCGTAACTCTTCCGGTGGAGCAGTATTGGCGTGATAAGGCACTTGTTGGCCGGGAATACCACGGGCGTGATAACTACCCCGCCGTGTTGTGTGATGGAGGGTGTGTGAGGTGTGTGAGGTGTGTGAGGAGGTGGTGGGCGTGTGTGTTGCTGGCCTTGATACGTTGATGTTTGCGATGTTGTTGTTGCTTCTGTTGTTGTTGTTGTTGTTAGAGACCTCGTTAAGCTGGAAACCAGAGGTCACACTCTCTAAAATTTCCAAGAGAACACAGCCGCTTCAGGGATCAGTCCACCAGCATCTGTGCACTACGCGGCTGTGTGCTGTGTAGTTGTATGGCTGTTTGGCTGTGTGCTGTGTGGCTGTGTGCTGTGTGGCTGTATGTAGTGTGCTGTGTGTTGTGCGACTGTGTGCTGTGTGGCTGTGCTGTGTGGCTGTATGTAGTGTGCTGTGTGTTGTGCAGCTGTGTGCTGTGTGGCTGTGCTGTGATGTGCTGTACTGTCCTGTGTGTGTGTGTGTGTGTGTGTGTGTGTGTGTGTGTGTGTGTGTGTGTGTGTGTGTGTGTGTGTGTGTGTGTGGCTGTGTGGGTGTGTGTTGCGTGGCTGCGTGGCTGTATGTAGTGTGCTGTGTGTTATGTGGCTGTGTGCTGTGTGGCTGTGCTGTGCTGTGCTGTGTGTGTGTGTGTGTGTGTGTGTGTGTGTGTGTGTGTGTGTGTGTGTGTGTGTGTGTGTGTGTGTTTCCAGAACTGCGTATTCAGATCACTTGACTTGTGACAATTAGAAAAAAAAAAATATAGATACTATCCCGACGGGAGACACTCAGAGATTAGAAATTACGATGCACATAAACTATAATTATCCTCACAAATATTTGGGACGCTCAAACAGGTGTTATATATATATATATATATATATATATATATATATATATATATATATATATATATATATATATATATATATATATATATATATATATATATATATATATTAGTCTGAAAATACTAGAGAGAGAGTGATAGAAAGGAGAGTGAGAGAAATGGTCAAAACACACAACCACCAATTTGGATTTATCAGAGATTGCGCACAGTAGATGCAACATTTATTGTGCGACAGATACAAGGAAAATATCTAGAAGGAAACAGAAAGGTGTATTGGTGTTTTGTGGACTTGCAGAGGGCGTATGACAGGGTGCCTAGGAAAGTATTGTACTGGAGTTTGAGAAAGAGTGCCAGAAAAGATGATAAGACTAGTGAAAATGATGTATGAGGGAGCAAAAACAACAGTGCGGACAAGGTAACGGGGAAACAGAATCCTTCCCAGTTGAAGTAGGACTCCATCAGGGATCAGCTTTGAGTCCTTTTCTCTTTCTCATAGTGTTGGACACAATAACGATGGATGTGAGAGACAATGAGGACTGTGGGAGTCGCTGGTCGCCGACGACCTAGTCATCATTGCGGATATGAAGGAAGAGTTATTTGTTATGGAGAGGCAACCTGGAGAGAAAGGGAATGAAAGTGAACACACAAAAGACAGAGGTAATGGTAAGCAACAGAGAAGGTTATGAGGAAATACATGTAACATCAGAGGATGGCATAAGACTGAAGCAGACGAGAGAGTTCAAATACCTAGGATCAGTAATTGCAGAAGAAGGAGGAACAGAAAAAGCAGTTAGACAAAGAGTAAAAGCTGGATTGGGAAAAATAGAGGGAAGTGAGTGGAGTAACCTTAGAAAAGAAAAATATCTCTGAAGCTGAGAATGAAGATATACAGAAGTGTGTTGAGACCAGTACTTCTGTATAGTGCAGAGACATGGTCTTTAAGGTAGAAAGAGGAAGGCATTCTGGAGAGAACAGAGATGAGGATGGTGAGATGGATGGCTGGCATTTCACTGTTAGAAAGGAGACAAAATGAAGATATAAGAAGATTGTGTGAAATATGTAATATCAAGGAGAAGGCAAGAGAAGCACCACTAAGATATTTTGGACACGTGATAAAGAGAGAAGAGGATGAACCAATGAGGATGGCAATGATGGTGGAGGTTATGGGGAGAAGGAGGGTTGGGAGAGAGAGAATAAGATGGAGAGACGTAATAAGGAATGATATGAACAAGCTGGGAGTGCAAGAAGATGATGGAATGGATAGAAACAGATGGACGAGGATAACTCCAGCGGCTGACCCTGCAATACAGCGGGTTAAGGTCGTATAAGGAAGAAAAAGAAGACATTTATTTCAGTCCAGGTCAAGTGACAGGTGCGCATATCGCTGATCCCCGGCCGTGTGATCAACGTTTTGATTTCACGAAAAAATACGTAAAAGTTATTTGCAAAAAATCACTTTTAATCCGATTTAATAATTCACGAGAATATTATTTGACCTCACTTTAAATACTTCCATGGCAAAATAGCCTCCCTGTAAAATAGAATTAATGAACATATTTATATTTGGCAGTGATACGGAACACATTGCTTCTGCCTAAACTTTTCAGTCCTGGCGTCTGGCGCTCTACGTATGTCCGGCTGCCTGTTTGACTGACTGGCTAACAGACTGACTGACTGGCTGAGTGACACACCAACTGACGGACTAACTGACGGACTTGTTCACTGCTATTAGTACCAAGAAAAAAAAATAAATAAATAAACATTATCCCTCAAATAAATAAATAAAGAAAAAAAAAGAAAGAAAGAAAGAAAGAAAGAAAGAAAGAATGTTAAACTATTAGTAATAATGGAAACACTCTTGTAAACCTCGATAACTGCCACTGGAGACCTTAACGATCGCAGAAACGAGAATGAGACCTAAAGTGTGACGCTCTGACATTTATTTTTCCGTCCCATGTCTTTCTCATGCTGTTGTTATTACTTTAATGACTCACCTTTGTAGTTAATGGTCTTATACTCTTATTAATATCGTGTAGTTAGGTGTGTGTGTGTGTGTGTGTGTGTGTGTGTGTGTGTGTGTGTGTGTGTGTGTGTGTGTGTGTGTGTGTGTGGATGTGGAGTCAGTCAGTCAGTCAGTCTCTCTCTCTCTCTCTCTCTCTCTCTCTCTCTCTCTCTCTCTCTCTCTCTCTCTCTCTCTCTCTCTCTCTCTCTCTCTCTCTCTATATATATATATATATATTTCTCTTTCTCATGCAAATAAATAAATAATCATAAACCAACACCCACTTATTTTCACGTTTCCCCCTGCATACACACACACACACACACACACACACACACACACACACACACACACACACACAACTCTCGCTACTGTCGCCTCCACCTCGTGTGTTTAATGGACACAATGGATAGCACAATTCAGTGATTTTGTCCGTGAATTATGAAGGAAGTGTTGGAAGCCCTGCTATTGATTCCCTGCCGCCGAGGGACCGCTGTTTTCTTCCCCACTACAGCCACCGTGACGTGACAACCCCTCGCCGCCCTGCACTTCAGCCCCGCATCACGATTCGCCTGTCACGTTCAGCGAGGTCTCCATTCTTAAACGCTTTGCTCTCTCATTACGACTGTTTTCAATGGCCACTGAGGCAGTTAATTCGGTCGAAACGGTTAAAGATATGTTTCCAATGTGATTCTGTGATTTTTCATTTATTTATTTATTTTTTATTTTATTTATTTTTTTATTTGTGTTGAAATTTTAATCTTCCGACGTATTTTCCATCCCTTCACTTCAAATAAAATAAAAAACACAACACTTCCTTGATAAAACACATCGATAAAACTCACCTCCCTCCTCTCACCCTCAATCTCTCAAGACAGCACCTCCCTTCCCTCTCTCTCACTCATACAAGACAGCACCTGCGTTACATAAGCCTGTCACTCCCTCCCCCCCTTGTCGCCTCCTGTCTGGACTCTGAGTGTGGGTTCTCTTCATCTGCATGGCATTATGTAAAGTACTCCATATGATGCGTGCAGCCTGAATGGTGGTGTTATGAAGCCAACACCAGCAGGTCAACACGCACGCATGCACGCGCCCGCAAGCACACACAAAAGTGAAGTCGAGTGTCTGTGCACGTGACAGTTTCCAGGGCTTCTGATAAATTCCCTTATTTTTTTTTATGCTCACTTTTTACTCTATAGAAAAAAAGGATTAAAATAAACAGAAGAGTGTGAACCAGAGCAGCGAAGGAAAATGTTGCGCGTGGCGAGGCGGGCAAATCGCTCTCCCATAAAACTTTTAACAGAGGTTATAAGAGTCATTCTCTTTCACTTACCGCATACTAAGAAAACTGCTTACATCCTTGTGTTCAGAGAGGCAGGCTGCTTTGGCAGGGTTGGTGAAGCAGGGTTGGTGAGGCAGGGTTGGTGAGGCAGGGTTGGTGAGGCAGGCTGGTGAGGCAAAGTTGGTGAGACAGGGTTAGTGAGGCAGGCTGGTGAGGCAGGGTTGGTGAGGCAGGATTGGTGAGGCTGGGTTGGTGAGGCAGGATTGGTGAGGCTGGGTTGGTGAGGCAGGGTTGGTAAGGCAGGGCTGGTGAGGAAGGGTTAGTGAGGCAGGGTTGGTAAGGCAGGGTTGGTGCGGTAGGGTTGGTGAGGAAGGGTTGCTGAGGCAGGGTTGGCGAGGCAGGCTGGTGAGGCAGGCTGGTGAGGCAGGGTTGGTGAAGCAGGCTGGTGAGGTAGGGTTGGTGAGCCACGATTTCGTGAGGCAGCCTTGGTGAGGCACGATTTGGTGAGGCAGGGTTGGTGAGGGAAGGTTGGTGAGGCAGGATTGGTGAGTCACGATTTGGTGAGGCAAGGTTAGTGAGTCACGATTTGTTGAAGCAGGGTTGGTGTGGCAGGCTGGTGAGGCAGGCTGGTGTGCCTTGGATGGTGTGGCAGGGTTGGTGAGGCAGGCTGGTGAGGCAGGCTGGTGTGCTATAGTTGGTGTGTCAGGGTTGGTGAGGCAGGCTGGTGAAGCAGGCTGGTGTGCTATGGTTGGTGAGGCAGGGTTGGTGAGGCAGGCTGTTGAAGCAGGCTGGTGAGGCAGGGTTGGTGAGGCAGGGTTGGTGAAGCAGGATTGGTGAGGCAGGGTTGATGAGGCAGGATTGGTGAGACAGGATTGGTGAGGTAGGGTTGGTGAGGCAGGGTTGGTGAGGCAGGCCGGTAAGGCAGACTGGTGAGGCAGGGTTGGTGAGGCAGCCTGGTGAGGTAAAGCTGGTGAGGCAGGATTGGCGCGCCACGATTTGGTGAGGCAGGGTTGATGAGGCAGGGTTGGTGAGGCAGGCTGGTGAGGCAGGCTGGTGAGGCAGGGTTGGTGGGGCATTCTGGTGAGGCAGGGTTGGTGAGGCAGGCTGCCGAGGCAGCCTTGGTGAGGCAGGGTTGGTGAAGCAGGGTTGGTGAGGCAGGGTTGGTGAGGCGGGGTTTTGTGAGGCAGAGTTGGTGAGGAAGGTTGGTGAGGCAGGGTTGGTGTGGCATTGTTGGTGATGCAGGCTGGTGATGCAGGCTGGTGAGGCAGGCTGGTGAGGCAGGCTGGTGAGACATGACTATATTTCTTAACCTGTTTGTTATTTTATTTATTTATATATATATATTTTTTTTTTATTTCGTAGAATGATAAGACAAAAGTCACCAATATTCGCGACTTCCCAGCTCAATAATTTAGCGCAAAGATATGACGCAGGAATGATCCACGTAAGATGTATTACTTCCGTGAAGAGAAACGTGTGATTGGTCTGTTCGCGGTAAAGGAGACTGAGAGCTGTGGGTGCCAGTTACCGCTACAATTTAACTTATAATTTAGCGTCACGCCAAATTATCAGTAATCTTTCCACTACACTTCCTCCTTTCCTAGTCCTGCTTCAGTGAATATGTTTTTCGTTTTTTTTTTTTTATTTTTTTTACTATGTATTCGAATGTTCAATCATACCGGCATACAGATACTGTGCATAGAAACATTATATTTTGTGAAGGCAGACCAGTACGGCCATTAGAAGACATGTCCCCTGGTAGTCATATCAAGAAGAAGGGAGTGACCTAATAATACACGTAAGGACTCTCTACAAAGGACTACAGCAAGTAGGAAGGTTGAAATGTAACGAGGAGATTAAGAAGAGTACACCAAAAACAAGGAACGAATGAGTGGAAACGAGTAGGAAATAAAAGAACTAACACAAACACATAACCGCCTCCCCTCCATATCACACACACACACACACACACACACACACACACAAACGAGGTTCCCAGCCAACAGGGAGCTTTTTACCAACAGTCCACCCAACAACTCACTAACCAGTCCCCCTCTTCCCCTCCCAACACACAGACACACACACACACACACACAGACACTGCTGCCTTTATCACTGGTGTCTTGCACATTGTTTCAAGCTTCCCAGAGCATATTGTAAAACCTAAGGAGAGAACTTTTTGAAATTAAAGAAATGATTATAGTCTCCTCTCTCTCTCTCTCTCTCTCTCTCTCTCTCTCTCTCTCTCTCTCTCTCTCTCTCTCTCTCTCTCTCTCTCTCTCTCTCTCTCGTTTAAACGTGAGAGGTTTGATTTGAAATATTTACCATGTACTTTGCAGACAAGACAGACAAGCAGATAGACACAGACAAATGACTGACTGACTGAATGAATGAATGGATGAGCGATCGGCCAGCTGACAGACAGACAGGCTGACAAACAAAACAGGGAAAGAAAGAGTAAAGAGTAGAGAATGGGAAGAGTCACTACAGTGTACACAGAGAGGCCCTCATGACAAAAAACACAGCTGAGTATCACTGCATAAGGTGTGTTTTGCCTCAAGCCTCGCCAGGCCAGGTACGGGTCACGCTGCCCCGCCTTATCTCGCCCATGCGCCGCCTCGCCTCACCCACAGAAAGGCAGCCCCACTCCTCTTTTTTATCCCTACATATTTTCCACCGCCACTTCTCCCCCTCAAAGGCTTTTTATCTCCAGATGGCATCAGAGAACCGACACCTAGCGGCCCCGAGGAGGAGCAAGAGGCCGTGTAATGGTAGGAGTATAAAAAAGGTACGTATATCTATGTCTACGTGTCTGCTTTAATGTGGCGCCTTCCGTCACCTACGTACATCAGTCATCACTGTGTTACTTGGCCCTCCCTACTGTTCCTCTCTCTGTCTCTCAGTCCGAGTCCAAAGAGTGCTATGTGAATGTTTTATCTCACCGCCTTTCGTCACCAACATCATTTCCCATCACTCTCTTCCCCCATCACTGCCTTCCTCTTCTCTCCCTGTAGTGTTCCTCTCTCAGTCTCATCCTATTGTTCCTCTCTCTATCTCTTAGTCTAAAGGCGGTTTACACGGCGCAATTCTTGGATGGTTTTAGCCGGAAATGTGAAGCCAGGAGCGAAATGCAGCCGGGCGCAGCTGAATAGCCAGCCAATCCGCGGAACCACTCTGTCAGTCTAGATTCAGGCGCCTTCCTGCAAGGGACGTCAATTTTCCGTGGTCAAATTAAAACAGCTATTAACCTCATTTTACATCACCTCCATCACTCATCACTGCTTCCCTCCCTCCCTCCCTAGTTTTCCCATCTCCCTACTGTACCTAATTTACCATTCTTCATTCATATTCTTCCCTGCTTTGTATGCCTCACTGCTCCACTCCTCAGCTCGGCCTCTCCCAGCCCTCGCCGCCCGCCTTTCTCTCTTCACTATTCACGGTGCGGCAGGGAAAACATCCTCAGCCATAAGTGATCTTGAGCCGCACCGCCACACCGCCCTCTGACCCTGCCTCTCCTTCAGGTGAGGGGGAAATATGTTCTCTAGGATGTGGAGTAAAATTTGTGTTAATGTGTCCTGTTGTATACCTATGGAGGTTGATGATGATGATAATCATGATGATGATGAAAATGATGATCATGATCGTGATGATGCTGATGATGATGATGAAAAGCAGGAGGAGGAAGAGGAGGAGGAAGAGGAGGAGGAGGAAGAGGATACTGATTAGTAACTGAAAGAATGACGGATTGATTAAAATGCAATAACATTAATAACAACAAATATTTTCTCAAAGATAAGGAATAAAAACAAGTTAGCTAATTAATAACAGGAAGGGTGACGTTAAGCGGCAGTACACCAGTTGATTAAAACAATACCATTTCAGTAACAACAAATTCCCTCCCCCCTCTAAAAAATCTCACTAAGTTAATAAAAATAAGTAATTTGTTATTACGTGTGTGTGTCTTATGTTATGATTCCTTCACAATCAGGAGTCAGATGCTCAATGATTAGCTTTTTATTGATTTTGTTATTAGTGGGTGTTTCTTGTGATTGAAATGTTAAACTGTATTCTCATCAATTCATGCGCTACTAATCAACGTTATCCTGTCTGCTATTAAAATGTTAGGTTCTTTTTTACCTTGTTAACTTTTTAGAGATCGTAGTAGGTGTCACTGAAACGTCATTGTGTTTTAATCAGCTGATACACTGCTACTAAACATTATCCTTCAAGACATTAGTAATTTTCCTCCTCCTCCTCCTCCTCCTCCTCCTCCTCCTCCTCCTCCTCATCATCATCATCATCATCATCGTCAGCCTCTCTGAGTATAGAGCAGGACAAAAGCTTCCCTCAGCCTTCTCCTCTCCTCTTTGTCGGCTGACTACACTTTTTTTTTCTCTCGATCTTTGTATTACAGTCACCCAGTGTAAAAGAGTTCCGGGTCTTGTCTTGAGGGAGCACTTCCACAGTATATGGGGAAAAATGGAGATATTTCCTTCCTATCACTAATAACGTGAACAAGAATCATGTACTTACTCTTAGTAGCGGCGGTGGTGGCGGTGGCAGCGTTAGTGGAACTCAAGCATCGAATTATTATCACACCTATAGTTTTTTTTTATAACGATCAATAATCATTTGACATAGTTTCACCACTACAACACGCTTAGTGATCAGACTGTATGCGCTGCACCAATACACAGTCTTGGTAACACAACGCAGATGTTCAGCACAAGAGACTTCCTGGCCAGGGTCACAGTTACCGTGGCTCCTCTCCCTCACGTGTGTTGAGAGCACTCGCCAGCCTCCTCCTCCACGATGTCTCTTGTTAAAAGAGACTGCATAACCGCTACAGTCCTGCACCACACAGTTCACTCCCGAGACTCGGCATCTTCTACTCAGTCCTGGCTGATCATCCACTCTCCCAAACACCTGCGTTATCCGGAATTCCGCGGCCAGGACAAAACTCACCTCTTGCGGCAGATCTCTGTCCACGAGAGCAGAGGCCCACTGCGTCACGGCGTCTTTTCGTCCCAACTCGTGTACTTGGCGCTGGCTTGTTCTGTAAATACTTAGAGGCAGCGGCGTGATATCTGTCCAAGAAATTGTATTCACACGAATGTATTATCATTTTACATACTAACATAGTTTTTTTTTTCATATGCAAATAAGAGTTATGCTGTAAATAATGGAGATGTGGACATTGACAGATATGAGCATGAACAGTGAGTGACGCAGTGAAGCAGCTCGAGTGTTTCACTCGTCATTACCAAGCTGTGAATAGTTAACGTGACTCACAAAACAAAGACGGTGACACAGGGACATTGCTGGTTACAGTGAGACAGAGTGAGATGGAGGGAAGGTACTACGGTAGAACTGCAAAGGATGGGTGTCACAGAGGATGATGCAAGGGACAGAAACAGCTGGAGGAGACTCGTACATGGAGCCAACCCCTCACTCTAGGAAACGGCGATAGGAGAAGCATTATTGTTATCTGATGCGCAAGACTCATCACTATAAAAGAAGAATAAACTGCAGAAGACGTGTACATTTGTAAAACTATATATAGTAAACTACATACGTACATTTACGCCACACATAATCATATCAGCTAGCCTCGTCCCTTGAGTCTCGCGCTGCCAAGATGATTCGTCTCAGGATTCAGTTCCAAGTATCGTCTATCTACGACGTCACAGGAGGTTGAGGAAGGTCAGGCGAGCGAGGGATGGATAGGTAGTGGTTGTGAGATGGCTAGGACAGAGTAAAGAGTAACAATAATAGGGAATAAGGCAGGGCAGGAGAGAAAGGGATGACTAGGCAGGAGGATGACAGGTTGGGTGTGGCGACAGGTAGGTGGGGATGAGAAACTGGAAAAAGGAGTGGTTGGGTGCAGGAAGAGGCCAGTACGAGTGTGTGGAAGAATTATTGTACGGCTTGTGTGTGTGTAAATCAAATTAATCAAATCTAACATGAGTTTGTATATTACTTTGTTTCATTATGCTTTATATGATCACCAGAGACCTTCACCTGTTAATATTTCACAATTGTGTGGTGGAGCTTTACTACTGGAGGCGTGAAGAGTTCAACCTCCTCACTACTCAGAACAATTAAATATACCTTGACTTTTATGCCACACTCTATGTTACCTTATATAAACACTGCTATTTTCTCCCTCTTAATACTTTGTTAGGTAAGTGTGTGATGGAGATTCGTCAGTGGAGGCGTAGAATGGTTAAGCTCCACACAACTCCCAGAAATTAAATCTAACATGACTTTTTGAACTTTTTTCTAGGTTTTAATACGTTTATAAAATCACTAGACTTTATTTTTCGTCTCAGTAGTTCATGTTAGGTAAGTGAAAGGCGGGCATTCACTAGTAGGGGAAGTTTCTCAACCACTTCATATATTACAGTACTTTTTGAAGCAACGTTAATAAACTCACCACACACTTGACTTTTCCTGATTGGTTCGTACCGATATTAAGTTAAAGTGAGGAAAAAAATTCAATGGTGACAGGAGCTTCCTCAGTCGCCTCAGCACTGCACAATTGTCAATATACACCACTTTTATTCTTACACATTATTTTCTGAAAGTTAATTCACTCACAAGACGACTGATATGTTTTTTTTTTTCTCACTATTTCACATAAATACAAAGTAAGATGAAAATCCACTTCACATAATGAAATTTAACAAGCCTTACTCTTTTTTATACAGTATTCTCTGCTATGACAATAAATCTAAATTAGCTCTCTCTTATTCTCTCTCTTATTCTCTCTCTTTTTCTGGCGACTCCGCCAGTTTTTCTCACCCCCTCAGCTGTTAACTTTGTACAAGGGCCTTATCCGTCCATGTATGGAGTATGCTTCACATATCTGGTGTGATTCCACTCATACTGCTCTTCTAGACGGGGTGGAATCAAACGCTTTTCGTCTCATCAACTCCTCTTTTCTACCTGACTGTCTTCAGCCTCTCTCTCACCGCCGCAATGTTGCATATCTAGTTGTTTTCTACCGCTATTTTCATGCTAACTGCTCTTCTGATCCTGCTAACTGCATGCCTCCCCTCCTTCTGCGGCCTCGCTGCACAAGACTTTCTTCTTTCTCTCACCCCTATTCTGTCCACCTCTCTAACACAAATGTTAACCAGTATTCTCAATCATTCATCTCTTTCTCTGGTAAACTCTGAAACACCCTGCCTGCTTCTGTATTTCCACCTTTCTATGACTTGAATTCCTTCAAGAGGGAGGTTTCAGGACACTTATTCATCAATTTTTGACCACTGCTTTGACCCTTTTATGGGACTGGCATTTCAGTGGGCATTTTTTTTTTTTTATTAGATGTTTCTTGCCCTTGCCCAGTGTCCTTCCTACATTAAAAAAAATAAATAAAAACTTACTGTCTTCAGTCTCTCTCTCACCGCCGCAATGTTGCATCTCTAGCTGTTTCCTACCGCTATTTTCATGCTAACTGCTCTTCCGATCTCGCTAACTGCATGCCACCCCTCCTCCCGTGGCCTCGCTGCACAAGACTTTCTTCTTTCTCTCACCCATATTCTGCCCACCTTTCTAACGCAAGAGTTAACCAGTATCCTCAATCATTCATCCCTTTCTCTGGTAAACTCTGGAATTCCCTGCCTGTTTCTGTATTTCCATCTTCCTATGACTTGAATTCCTTAAAGAGGGAGGTTTCAAGACACTTATTCATCATTTTTTGATTACTGCTTTGACCCTTTTATGGGACTGGCATTTCAGTGGGCATCTTTTTTTTTTTCATTAAATTTTTGTTGTCCTTGGCCAGTGTTCTTCCTGCATTTTAAAATAATATATATATATATACGAGTATATATATATATATATATATATATATATATATATATATATATATATATATATATATATATATATATATATATATATATATATATATATATATATATATATATATATAAGATGATCGCGGTAAAAATTTGGATATTAAAAAAAACAGAAAATGAAAATAGCTAAAAATAAAGGAGATTATGGATGAAAAATAGCATTACACAAGAAAGAAGCAGACGAAAACAACACAAAATATGAAAAATTATCAATGAAAACAACACAAAAAGAGGAGTAATGTGGAAAGAAATAGCCATAACAGCAAAGTTATCAACGAAAAGTGCACAAAATATGAAAGTTACTGATCAAATTAGTGCAAAAGGAGAACATTTTTGAACGGAAATAACCCGCACAGTAAAGATATATAAAACAATATCACCAACCAACTATGGAAAAAAAAAAAAACGTCCAGAATACTTGGTCTTTGGAAGGAAAGTAGCCCAAAACAGTAAAATTATTGAAAAAAAAAATAAAAAATCGTCTAAAGCATTAACATCATGGATTAAACCCTGACAAAATGTTTAGTCTATTGAGAAATAATTGCGAAATCATGAAAAGAAACAGTCTAGAATAGTGAGGTTCTGGAAAGTAACCCAAACCTGCTTCGTTAAAAGATACCTGCAAAATAATCTGTAAAAAAAAAAAAAAAAATGAAAATTAAGTAAAAAAAAATTCTTTTCTTTTCTTTTCATTTCGTCTAAGTAGTATTGTAATATTTTTTTTTTTCATATTTCTCACTTTTTTTCTTTTTATTTGAATTAACATTATTGGTTTCATGCATTTTTATGATGTGTTCGTGTGTGTGTGTGTGTGTGTGTGTGTGTGTGTGTGTGTGTGTGTGTGTGTGTGTGTGTATGTGTGTGTGTGTGTGGGTGTGTGCATACAGAATAGCGTGTCCATTTCTTTTTTTTTTTCCTTATCCACACATTTTGCTACATACTCGTATTTCTACATACTTTTATTTATTTATTTATTTATTTATTTATCTATTTTTTACAGCTGCTGGAAACATCTACGTACATTTATTTTTATTTTTTTAACACTATGAGCATTAAATCTGTGTATTACCTTCCTTTGGATTCACTCTTACTACCAACAAACTATTTTTTTAAGCCTGAGAAACACCTGTTTCTACAGCTACTCTTCTCTTAACACATTTCAAAACACCTGCATACTTTTCGGCTTTCCTTTTCTTTGCTTTAACATCACTTCATTCACTCATAACACAAACCGAACTCCTTTTTCACCTCAAAAACGTTTATACCTATTATATTTCGCTGATGTATTCACAACAGGCACTTTAAGCTTACTTGAAAGTACCTTCGAGACCTTTGGGAATATAGCTAATTCCATTTCTACTTACAGCGCTCAATATTACAAGGCTTTTTTTTACTTTTTTCTGTATTTTTCTGTAATGTGTGCTCTCCCTTTCGGCCAGGGCAGTCTTGAGGCACTAATGATCTGTAAACCGTCAGCAATTGTCCCTTGTGTGCTCTGCTGAGGCTCAAAGTACAAAGGGAGGCAAAGAAAAGGAAGGGAACGGTATCTTCATGCACTCACGATTCATCTCCTCTAGGAAGCGTGCAGCTTTCATTTATTTTATTTGAGTCTGCGCGAATATCTGACCGTTTTCTTACACACTCGTTTTTCTTTTATCGCTTTGGTTCTTTGCAAGAGTTCTGTTTGCTCGCTTTTATGAACTCCTACGTGACTATTCCTCAACTTTCCTCCATAATTCTGACTCAAAGAAGCAGTCTGGTGGTGAATTAACTGATACCATACAGTAAATGAGTAATTTTAAAAGACACATCTGATCATGTTCTCCGAGAGAAAACGAGAACCGAGGAAGCATTGCGTCAAGGAGTGGGGAAGAGAGCGGGAGCGCGCAACAAGTCTCCGTTTAAACCTTTTTCGTCACTCTTGTTGCCTTAAGGATACAGGAGAGAGATAACCAGTACTTCATTACGTAGACTCTTAATTAACACTGTCACCGTAACATGCCGTGAGGTATAAAGGGTTTTCCTCAGTAACACTTAGTAAAGCTGGTATCCTTCAATGACATTTTACATGGGAAGAATTAATTACTTGAATAAAATATTTTTGTAGTACTTTAATTAACTTCTCAAGGTACGAGAAGGTTGTCTGAAGGGTTAATTAACTACTGTTAATCATGTAGTTAATGATCTCACTGCCATCAACTACTTCTTTAGCTTTCACAAAACGACCATCAACTGCTTCGCTAGAGAGAGAGAGAGAGAGAGAGAGAGAGAGAGAGAGAGAGAGAGAGAGAGAATTATAAGAAGTAAAAAGGATTGTTTTGACGGAAAGTGAAGAAAAGTGAGGTGAGGAAGAAAACTTGATGAAGAAGATAATTGCTTTCTGCTACCTAGTGAAGAAGAGGAGGAGGAGGAGGAGGAAGAGGAGTAATAAAAGAGAGGAAAGATGAGGAATAAAGAGGAAGAGATGGGCGATGAAGTATAAATGAAGACGGGAAGAAATGAAGGCAGGAAGAGAACAGAAAAGAGGGAAAAGGGAAGGGAAGAAGAATTTTCAGGAAGAGCTGAAAAAAAAAAAAAATAAAATAGTGGCCGAAGGAAAAATGAAGATAGAGGAAATGAGGGAAGAAAGTATGGAAAGATGAGGGATAGAGATTAAAAGATGAAATAAAGAAATAGTAGGAAAAATATTAATGGAGGGAGAGGTGGAAAGAGTGTAGAGAATATAAGAAGAATGTGATGAGAAGGAATAAAAGAGAAATATGTGGGAGAGAAGAAGCAGGTCATTCCCTCACTTCTTACTTGTAGGATTAGTAATTGATAAAGGTAAACCACAAGTATAAAGTCATCAACGGGTGTACTGTAGCTGAGTTACCTCCCTCTTATCGGTAGAGGTGTTGGGATTAATCAACATGTCATGCATATAAGATAAGATAAGATAAGATAATTTATTCGTCAAGTTGTAATACAAAATGTAAAACAAATGAAATTCATTTTGGCTTAAGAGCTCCCTAGTAGTTGCTTATACATAACATTAAAAAGTAAATAAAATCAGTAAAACAATAAAACAATAAAGCATTAAGAAAGGAGTCATTACATGGGCTATCGTATACATGCAATATCGGGCTATTTCTGCCCTCATCATGAACCATCACATACAGTAACCATGAATACTTAAATCTAAAAATTATAGTGATGATAGATGATTGAAAAGGAGAATGCTTTTAGGTACAAATGACTTCCTATATCTGTCAGTACGCTGCATGGGCAGAGCCAACCTTCTACCAGATTTTAGATATGTGTAACAGTTATGTAGCGGATGAGTGATATCTCTCATTATCCTGTCCACTTGTTTCATTGTACCTGTCTGATAGAGCTTATCTAATGATATGGTCTGTGCACCTAATTTTCCTGCCTTCTTAACAATCCTTCCCAGCTTATTTTTATCTTTACAGGTAAGCTTTCCATAACAGGCAGTGATCGAAAAGTTTAGGACTGGTTCCAACAATGATTTGTAGAATAGGCTAATGATCACTTTATCTACATGTAAGTTGCGCAAAATACGTACAAAGTGTAGTCTTTGTTTACATTTCCTTGACACCATATCTGTATTGACACTGTCCTTCAACTGGTCATCGATCATAAAGCCCAGATACTTATACTGGTTTGCTCTTTCTACGTTTTCTTCTCTAATTGTTAATAGGTCTGGTACATGTTTATTTTTAGTTCTGAAATCAAATATCATTTCCTTAGTTTTCTTTACATTGAGCTCCAAAAAATTTTGTTTACTCCAATCAACAATTTTTTTTTTAACCTTCATAATTATCATTTACAATTTTTCCTAAGATAACTGTATCATCAGCATATTTCACAATAGTACCGTCATCAATTCCACTTCTACATTTATCTGTGTACAAGGTGAAAAGAACAGGGGACAACACACAACCTTGTGGGGCTCCTGTGTTAGTTAATATCACATCAGACTTAACATTGTTTACATTGGTATACTGGGGTCTCTGGGATAAAAAGCTAAAAATCCATTTTAAGATATTTCTATTTACACCCATTTCTAGCATTTTATTGAGCAGAATATGAGGTTGCATTGTATTAAATGCTGAACTAAAATCAATAAACAGTGCTCTAATTTGTGATTTGGGCTTATCTAAATGTTTGTTAACATCATTCAATAATGTAAGTGTCACATCCTGTACACTCCTATTATTACAATAAGCAAACTGCATAGGGTCTTTTATATTATTAGTTTTTTTTTTTTTTTTTCACAGATGTAATTTTTCAATACATTTTCTAAACATTTCATAATATTAGATGCTAATACTACAGGTCTAAAATCTTTGGGATCTTTTGGACAGTTAATTTTTGCAATAGGTTTTACTTCAGATTCCTTCCATTTATAAGGTACCACTCCCTGATCTACTGAATCCTGAAATAATGTTGTCAGTACGGGTGTCAGTTGTTTTGCACAATGTTTAAGTACCATAGCAGGCATTCCGTCTGGCCCTGTAGCTTTAATTGCTTAAGTGTGGAATAATTCATTGATATACCTGAGGAACAGACACGTGTCAAATCATAGGAACAGAACACTCAAAAAAAAAAAAAAAAACGAAAAAAAAGGAAAATTATGAAAACCCTTGCCAAAAAAATAAATAAAATAAAATAAATAAATAAATAAATAAATAAAATCCTTACCAGTAAAATAAGACAGCTTATTAAATACTAGTTATCATAAATGTAAATACAGGTAATCTCTCTGACCTGTAACCTTAGTGAGGTCATCTGTCACGTTGAGGTTCACCACCAGTATGAGGAGGTCACCTCAGGTCACCTGATCACCGCTTACTGTCATTATCATTATTATTATTATTATTATGGATCATCGTCATCGTTGTCGTTATCATGAAAGGTTTACACTATTGTTATTATTATAAATAGTAGTAGTAGTAGTAGTAGTAGTCGTAGTAGTAGTAGTAGTAGTAGTAGTAGTAGTAGTAGTAGTAGTAGTAGCATCAGTATTAGTAGTAGTAAAAGTATTAGTAACTTTGTTATCATTGTTATTAGTAATCATTGTCATCATTGTCAATATGATAAAAAAATACGTTATTATTATTATTATTATTATTATTATTATTATTATTATTATTATTATTATTATTATTATTATTATTATTATTATTATCATTATTATTATTATTATTATTATTATTATTTTTATTATTATTATTATTATTACCACCACTACTATTACTACCATCGCGAGAGGTGGCACGAGTAAATCCCTGATTGGCGACAGATCAAAGTGTCGGTGGTGGTGGCTGGGCGCGTGAGGAGCCACCATTAGCACCGATCGTCATTAAGCACCGAGTTGTTTGGTGGTGGAAATAAGCACAGTGGGTCCTTCTTCTCTTACCTCTTCCATGTCACCACTCAGAACAAGTTAATTTTAAACGAGGACGCCGAGAAGAAAAGAAAAAAAAATCACGAATAATCACGAATAGTAGGAATAACACAAGTTGGCTGAGCAGAGGAAAGTAATGGTTGGGTTGGCGGGAATCGTGAAGTCAGAGAAAGAAAATGAACTGAATGGAAATCTCTTAAAAGTGTTACGTGTATGAGGAATGATGGAATGGTGAAGGTTGTGAGTAATAGTGTAGTAAAGACGTGATTTAGAGGGTGTGTAGGTAAAAAAAAATATTATCGAGGTAGTGATGGAATGATGGAGATGTTTATGATGGTGATGGCAGAGGAATAGTAGACTGATAGATGTTTGCAGGTTGTGAAAGGAACTGTGAAATGTTCATGTAATTTGCAGGATATGCAAGTAAAAGAATAGATGAGGTAGTGATGGAGTGATCGTGTTGATGATGATGATGATGAGGAACATAAGCAAGAATTATCACTGTATTCTTCCACAGTGATGGTGGTGGTGGTTGTGGTGAGGAAGAGAGGTGAGAATTATTATTAATCTCCCTCTGTGACGGTGTTGGTGGTAGTGGTTGTGGTGGTGGTGGTGGTGGTGGTAGTGTTCGTGAGGAATATAGGCAAGAATCACTGCAATTTTTCCCTATGATGGTGGTGATTGTGATGATCATGAGGAAGATCAATGAGTCACTATCATCCTCCCATACAACTTCAATAGGAGGCAAAGAAATTTAAGAACACTTTCCGCTCTCCTCAGGCTACCTTTGTGTTTCAGTCTGGATAGATGATGGTAAGGAAGATCTTTTGTTACGTAAGAGGTACACTGGCCAAGGACAACAAAAACTGACAGGAAAAAATAAATAAATAAATAAAAATCAGGAATCAGTATCATTATCTTCTATTATTTCAGTAGAGGACGAAGACATCTAAGAAAGTCCTCTACCTCCCTTCTTTGGTTTCCTATCTACTTCAGTCCACCGCAAGATGGACCGATGATAATAGGGAAGATAATTAAGACACACTATCATTATCTTCTGTGATGCCACTAAAGGATAAACTGAATCTAAGGATATTTTCCTCTCCTGTTCATTGGTTATCGTCTACTTCAGTGCACACCGCCACCGAGAGATAACAGAAACATAAATAATAACTGAAAAAAAATATATATAAAGATATCAAAGAACATCTATTATCTAATTTTTTTTTTTTATTTATTTATTTTTGTTATTTACTTTAGTCCATACCAAAAAATATCCTATATAACAAGAACATTAATATTTAGTAAAAACAATGACTTCTTCTCCGGTGCACACTAAGCTACACTACACATAACAAGAATACAAGAAACAATTAGAGAAAGAAAAACAACATTCTTGACAGAGAACAAAGACGAAAACAATGATTCACTAAGCCACAAAATTCGTCGGATTTGAGCTTCAAAAACACGCTGACTAGAGACAGGAGGAAAAAAAAAATATATATATATATATATATATATATATATATATATATATATATATATATATATATATATATATATATATATATATATATATATATATATATATATATATATATATATATATATATATTACTTGAAGTGACTTATGATAACTCACTGAGCAAATTAAAGTGAATTGGAGTGAGTAGAGAGAGAGAGAGAGAGAGGAAGAGTCAGAGAGAGAGAGAGAGAGAGAGAGAGAGAGAGAGAGAGAGAGAGAGAGAGAGAGAGAGAATGTGAGGGTGTAATTAATGTTTTGTCCATCTCTCTCACTTCCTTTGTCAATATGGTTTGTATCACTGTCACTTGCTGTTGATTTATGTGAGTGGCGATCGTTCTCAGAGCTCCGTGTCTTCCAGTGGCTCCCTATTATTCATAAGTCTTCATCTGGGAGGAGATGTGGAGTGTCGGTTTGCTTGCTTGCTTGTCTCAGTGGTTGTTGGGGCTGGTGATGGTTGTGGTGGTGGTGGTAGCGGTAGTGGTCGTGCAGCCTCTGGTGTTTAGGGAGGTGCATCAGACCTATGTCATCTTTGGGGCACAAGGGGAACAGACTGTTAAGCTCGTGCTCCGATAAGCGTCTCTTCAGGTGTTTGTGCTTCTGCTGGAGGAACTTGCGCGTCAAGCTTTGATAAGTTTCATTCGCGACAGACAAGTATTTTCTCAACCTGTTTTTGCTCATGTTATTTAATTTTACTTTGACCTCCACGCGGCTGGCCAGATTTTCCTTTTCCTTACAAAAGAACTTGTATTCATCGTCGATACCGTGAACGAGGCGCTCCACGTAGTCTTGAAGCTTCTCACAAACAGGGCCGTGGCAGGGAAAGGGCGACTCCTGTCTTGCATTGTAGCCACAGTCTGTAAAAACTGCAACACGGGAGTCATGTCTGAGTGACTTTGCGGCTCCCCTCCATTTTCCCGCTGTGCCTTTGCGAGGACGTGTTCATTCAGGTACTGGAGGCGGCGGATGGGGAGCTGGTCCAAGAACCTGACAATCTTGACTAAGAGTCGCCGTTTCTTACGTCGCCTGAGCTTGAAAGATTTCTTCACACGACACTTTGTGCTTCCGCGACAAACTGTAAAGAAGGGTCTCTTTCTCTGCCATGAGGAAGTCGTTAAGGGAGGTCTTCTGCCGCGTGAAAGACTGCCACGCTGCAGTGTCCTGTGTTCCAAGGCGCAGGCCTGGGAACCGCTTCATGGCCTGGGCACGCCGCCACACCTTGAATATCGCGAAATTCCTTCGGCAAGCTGTTTTCATGAAGTAGCGGCGAATGTTTCTGCTGACATTCTTTTCCATAAACTGTTCAAGAATTTCTTCCTTCTCTTGAATGGAATGTGTTGAAAGATTGACTTTGGGGAACAAAGGAGCTCATCAGCAGTGGAATTCTTGACTGTAAATTCTTTCTTTGAGTGGGCAGACAGAGACCATTTCTGCATCTACAGAGTGCGGCTCACATCCTGACATCGCCTCCACGCCGCCTTCTCGTCCCCCTCCTCTTCGCTACCGTCACTGAA
>NW_026973675.1:497500-500000 GCF_035594125.1 Scylla paramamosain | reverse complement strand
GTGTCATCCGTAAATTTACTAACATCACTACTAATTCCACTATCCGGGTCATTGATACATATTAAAAACAACAATGTCCCTAATACTGATCCCTGTGGCACCCCACACGGATTTCGAGCCGTTTGTTACCACTCTCTGTTGCCTGTCGCTAAGCCATGACCTTATCCAGCCCAACACCTTCCCATCCATCCCGTGTGCCCTAACCTTTCTCAGGAATTTTTGATGGGGTACCTTGTCAAATGCTTTACTAAAGTCCAGATATAAGATATCATAGCTATCACCATTATTTACTGCCTCGTACACTTTACTGTAAAATCTTAACAAGTTTGTCAGGCAAGACTTCCCCTTCGTGAAGCCATGCTGTGACTGATTTATCTTAGTACTCTTTGTGAGTTCTCTTTGTGCGCCAAAGCAGGACGGTGCTGTGTCCTTGTCAGACTACCTCTGGATACTATTGTGATAACACCCTTGGCACCTTAGGAACTTCCACAAAACGTTGCCAAATGCCATCATAGCCTCGCACTGAATCCCGAGAAGCAAAGTGACGGTAGTTTAAAAAGTTACGCATGTAGAAAAACAAATTTGATGATAGAAGGAATAAGGTGGCAGGTTCGTGAAGCGTGGCATACTGTTAGAGAGAGAGAGAGAGAGAGAGAGAGAGAGAGAGAGAGGAGTACAGCGTGGTATTTCAGATTGTTGTTAAGTCATAACCACCAGAAAAACGCCACCATAAATAATCAATGTATTATAGAAGCTCAAATAATGATAACGAATTTGATGCTTTAAATAAATAAACAAATTAATAAATAAATAACGAAGATTACGATGCGGGTGACGAAGATAACGATGCGATTCCACGATAACGATGCGTTTCCACGATTATGATACGAGTTTCCACGATAACGGTGCGATTCCACGAAATTTATATGAGTTTCCACAGTGACGATGTGATTCCACGATAGCGATACGATTCCAAGATAATGATACGATTCCACGATAATGATACGATTCCACGATAACGAAAAGATTCCACGATAATGAATCGATTCCACGATAATGATACGATTCCACGATAATGATACGATTCCACGATAACGAAAAGATTCCACGATAATGATACGAGTTTCCACGATAACGATGCGATTCCACGATAATGACACGAGTTTCCACGATACGATGCAAGTTTCCACGATAACGATGCGATTCCACGAAGACGATGCGAGTTTCCACGATAACAATGCGAGTTTCCACGATAACGATGCGATTCCACGATAACGATGCGACCCCACGATAACGATGCGATTCCACGATAACGATGCAATTCCACGATAACGATACGATTCCACGATAACGATGCGAGTTTCCACGATAACGATGCGATTCCACGATAACGATGCGATTCCACGATAACGGTACGATTCCACGATAACGATGCGAGTTTCCACGATAACGATGCGGGCGCGGCGAAAGCTATAGGAAATTGTCTACCTACCTACATAGGTACCAGGACGAACCCTTCTTCCCCAAGGGTCCACTCCAGTCCCTGGGTGTGAGGGCAGTGACGATGCAACCTTGCCGCGCCTCACACAGGTCGCCATGAGCAATGACCCACCACACACCACTCCCCAACCACTGTCATGACGTGAGCCTTTTCTCCCCTAAAGGACCCCTCGTGCTGCCAGTGTCTGGTGCATGGTGCACGGCGTGTCCTCGTTCATGGCGAGTTGTTCAGCTCGGCGTCATCATAATCAAAGGACCCGTACACACCCTCCACCAGACTATGGAAAGAGCCCTTACTCCCCATAAGGACTCCCCCCTCCGGGAAACATCTGGTGAATGGCAAACATTGATCTCTTGCTTATGGCGACCCCTTGCCTAGTGTGAGGCGTTGCAAGTGGACGACTACTATTGAAACTTGAGGCCGCAAAGGAAAAGAAGGACCTGCTGCTAGTTCTCTGCCTTGGGCCCCAGGCCGGACCCGACAGCCACCTTCTACCCCCCGTGCGGCGCTTAAGGCCGTCACGTCCTTCAACGAATTTTGGCCGAAAGTTCTCAAACGTCATTTAAATTTTAATCTGAATATAAAATCGTCGATGGTAAATGAAAAATGGTTTTGGCTTGACAGTGTGCAAGAATGGGCTGATCAATGAAACAAGATGAGGCAGCTTTGCTCCGGAGTATTTGAGTGTACCTTACGTGTTTGCTGCCCGTGAATATGCACATGTTCGTGTGTGACTAGACAGTAATCCAATGGTGTGCCTGCTTAATGGAGAACTTTACAAGATTAAATACATTTCTGGATGAGGGGACGTTTTGCATGCTTTGTACACGAACTGTCATCTGTAGACCTATTTTTTTCTTTTTTTGATAGCTGCTATTTATACTCTTTAAAAAATAAGGAATAGATCCTCAGAGTTTTTTTTTTCTGTCACTCATTTTTTTTTTTTTTTTTTCGAAATGCAAACTTTTGAGTGTAGCCAGCTTGTTTCAGTTGTGTGAG
>NW_026973675.1:460000-492500 GCF_035594125.1 Scylla paramamosain | reverse complement strand
CCCGCAGTGTGTGTCTCACACACCCCGTGACCTCGGCGGCTCGGGAAAGGTCCAGGCAACGTCCTTTTGGGTGTTCGCGGGATTGTGAAATGTTGCTTGTGTAAAGTGTTAAGAATAAGACTTTGGCCGGGATGGTGTTTGTGGGGAATGTGTGATTCTGCTTTGTTGCTTAGTGTGCTGTTGAGCTAAGTGGTTTGGGAGGATGGTAGTGTTGTGGTTGTTAAAGGGTAGGTTGTATTGCATTGAATCGGATAGTAGTAGTAGTAGTAATAGAAACAGTAGTAGTAGTAGTAGTAATAGTAGTAGTAGTGGTAGTAGTAGTGGTGGTGATGGTGATAGCAAGGTTAAGGAGGAGGAAAAGCGACAATGATGATGTCAATGATTATAACAACAGCAATATTAATGAGTGATAATGTTTGAGTCGCACAGAAGCATATGCATTATAACATTAAAGAGAGAAAAAAATAATTGACGGAGAGATAACTATAATCATTATAAACATAGATACAAAAACAATTACAATTACAACAAATACCAATATGTAGACATCAAAGCATTTTACAGGTAGGCACTGTTGATGATGAGCCGCTTCATTAAAACTTGCTCTGCTGTTGTTGATGATCCCCCTTCTTGACTCAACACACTGACACATTCCTTCCTGCTCCACAGCCACCTCCAAGCATTGCACTGCCTAGAAATTAGTACATATAATCTTTTAATTTCCCTTTTCTCTTTCTTGTCTATGTTTATAAAGATTTCATTGTTTTTATTCCTAGGAACTGAGTGATAAATAGAATAGAAACTGCTAAATCCAAACTCTTATTTCATTTTTTCTGCTTCTTGTTTATGTTTATAAAAAAATATACTTGTTCTTATTGCTGGGAATTGGTAAATCTCATCATTGTTGGAAATTGCTAAATTTAATCTCATGACTACTAAATCTAATCATTGCTGGGAATTACTAAATCGAATCATTGTTACTGTTGGAAATTGCTAAATCAAATCTTTTCATTCACATTTTTCTTTCCTGTCTATCCTTATCAAGATTGCATTCCTCTTAGTGCTGGGAATTGTCGTATATCTCATTGGAAAAGGTAAACATTTCCAAACTTCTTCCCGAAACAGGATCCTCGAGCACCAACAGCCTCATCCGCAACTCAAGCAGGCCCCGAGGACTTATCTGTCATGCATGAGTCACGAGTTTGGATTTGTGAGTTTGTCGCCGGTAGGGTTGGCAGCCTTGACACGACACACGGCTTGCACACTCGTTACTTGGGTTTTATATTAATGAGCACGAAATAATAATGTCACAGTAGAGGCTCCAGAGAGAGAGAGAGAAAGGGGGGTTTAATCTCTCTCTCTCTCTCTCTCTCTCTCTCTCTCTCTCTCTCTCTCTCTCTCTCTCTCTCTCTCTCTCTCTCTCTCCGTCTACAGTTATTATATGTTCTGTCCACGAACCTGAGGACATATCGCATCCTAAACAAAACAGACGTTCCCTTCCCGTCTTCACGTCTGAAAGTTGCAATATTTACGTTTTTGTCATCGAGCACAGCAGGCTATGTTTCTGGCGCTGGTGTGTTTGATAAAGCAACTGTTTGAGATTCCAGATTCTGCTTTTGAACGCGAAGGTTTAATGAACCGATCGAAATTTATTGCATGTTTTTTTTACTTACATCTCTCCTGTGTGCCTTCATTGCGTAGCTTTTCAACAGGTCTACTCCTTCAGTGTCCCTCTTGTCATCTAAAAAATTACTTAGCCCACAACATTACGTATGCTAAGATCACCACCTTGCCTCCGTTTTCTTCGTCCCTTCATTTTCATTCTTGTCCTTGTCACTGTCGTCCTCCTTGACCTCCTCCTCCTCCTCCTCCTAGCTCTTGTTTTTGTTGTTGTTTTTGTTGTTATTGTTCTCCTTCTCTTCCTCCTCCCCCTTCACCACCACCACCACTACCACCACCACCACCATCACCACCCACATCCCCTTTACGGTGCCACCAATCCCCTGAACAAACATCACCACCCCTCACGTAAGCCCATAACTCAACGTTAACACCTGCCTCCCCTTGGTTCCTGCAGCAGAGGGAGGTGTTCGACGCGCTCTTCTTTACCACCTGGTTCTGCACGACCTGGACGAGGCCTCGCCTGTCATCCCTGCTTCGCGAGGGACAAGGACTCACTCAAGGTTTCCCTCAAAACCATCGCGCAGAATTTCAGGGACCGCGGCGTCACTTTCAGTAAGTTGAGAGAGAGAGAGAGAGAGAGAGAGAGAGAGAGAGAGAGAGAGAGAGACTTAAGGAGTTGTTTTCATTTCTGGATGTGCGTTGTAATCCCACGCTCAGGGCGGCACAACAGCAAGGAGAGGCATGTCCCGAGCCCCGCCTAAGGACAATGTCTCTCTGGGGGATTTTTAGGGATAAGCCGCTCGAGCTGACTGCCGCCTTGTTGTCCTGGGCACTGCTGAGACCGAGGGCAGGGAGGGAGGGAGAGAGGCAGGAAGAAAAGGGACTTAGCTTGGAGGAAGAGCTTGTCTGTGTTTTATCTCTCCGTAGGGATGATTGTTTCAGTAGGGGAATGAATTTTATTTATTTATTTGTTGCGAGAGATCCAAACACGATACATACGTGTGTATGTGTGTGTGTGTGTGTGTGTGTGTGTGTGTGTGTGTGTGTGTTTGCGTGCGAGGCAGCATCACAACACACACAGAGGCTGAGTAGTGCCTCTACATCCCTGAGAGAGTGTCACAGGGACTAAGGCGGTTATGAGATGAAAGGTGGGCGAGAACTTCACACTCCAGAATAAATTCCAGCGCCTGATGTGAGAGAATCGGGAAGGCGTGACGTCACCTTCAGAAATCGCAGCGATCGTGCCTCAGCCATGTAAGTGAAGCAAAAGTCGAGGGCAAAGTTGCCTTGATTTGGCTTGGCAGGTTGTCAGCACGGCACCACTTGGTATTATTCTAGCGACACATTATGAAATTCCATCCAAGTCAGCTGCCGTTGAAGGATAAATGACAAGAAAGAATATTTTCCTAGCAATAAAAAAAATCAATGTGTTAAATCAGAAGGATAGAAGGACACGATAGAAAATTTGTAATATATTAATGGTGAAGTATTACGAAAAGACTCAACTAAAATAGCTCTCTTAACAGATGCTAGCACTGCAGAGAGAGAGAGAGAGAGAGAGAGAGAGAGAGAGAGAGAGAGAGAGAGAGAGAGAGAGAGAGAGAGAGAGAGAGAAAGACTGAAAAATAATTGGGGATTATTTTACTAGCTTTGGGGCACAACCCACCAGAGGGGCACAACCCACCAGAATAATGAAAACTGACATGAAAAAAAAAACTCTTTATTTTCTAAGGACTGAAAGATGGACGATTATTGATTATTGTTGGTAAAAGCAATATTTTCAGTGGGAAGAGAAAGCAGTAGTAGTTTTCTGTCTTGAATGCGCGAGGATCATATTGTAGTGTAATATGTTGTTATCGTCCAAAGTTTTAATGTGTTAGGTACAGACAGGAAGGTCTCATGCGTGTAATCAATAATAGTTCAGAGGAAAGGAGGAACAGCAGCACTAAGAAGGATGAGGCTCCGTCAGAGAAACACAGTACAGAAAAGCTCCTGGCGGGGTAACTAGAATGACTGGGTTTTAGAAGATCATGGATGTTGCCTGCAGGATGAAGGGTCTCGGCTCAGGCTCGATGAACAGAATAAGACAAAGGCAAAGTTGACTGGACAAAACTACGGTGCCAAAAATACGTTTAAATGAGCAAGACAAGAGAGAAGTGCGGATTGTACTGATGCAGGACTGATGAACATTAGACACTGTGTTCTTGATTAGCAATGGAAGGTCGGGTCAATAGTGTGAAAAACTAGGATGGAAAATATCAGTACAGGTGTGGCTAGAGAACACAGTGTTCCAGGAAGTAAAAATATCGAAAAATATGAAAGAACCATTGTATAATAAAACTTTCTGTTGTGGAAGATCGGGAGTAAAGCTGATGAAAACTGCGTCATGATCATCATCATTATCATCATCATCATCATCATCATCATCATAAAATAAGGAAAGCTTCTGAAAATATTATTGAAAGAATGCAGCGTGTCGAGAGAGATGGAAATCATGGGAGACGCGCACAGTATTTCTAGTGACTGTAATTTATGCTTCTCATTCTCGATATTTTTTTTATTTTTATCACCAGTTCTACGTTTTTGTGACACAAATATGAAGGAGTGTGCGAACGATAAAGTTTCACAAAGCAAAAAACACTTTCGGCAGAAGCAAATTAAAGGCAGAAGGGAGTGAGGGGATGCGGGGCCACTTACCTCGGTGCAATGGTTGGCGCTGAGGTGACGCGTGGTGTGGTGACTGCCTCCTAGAGATTTTACCTGGTTTACGTTCCAGATGTGTGTGTGTGTGTGTGTGTGTATGTGTGTGTAAACGTTAACTCAAATCGATCATTTCCTCACGTCGCTTACACTCAAGAATTTGACATGTTAATAGAGACGTGTCCTTTCATCCCTCGAGGAGTGACGCCCGCTTGCCTCCCGCTCCAGCACGGCAGGCAAAGAAAACGAGAGTCTGTTCCCCCGCCTCCCCTGGAGCACCTGTTGCAGCCCCGCAGGATTACAGACTTGCAGACTGGAAAGTTCTGCATTAATTTTACCGAATCTCGTAATCTCTTGGTAAATAGGAATCGGCGAGCAACAAGCGACCTTTCCTGGTTATTCATCATGATTCGAGATCATGATCTTAAATGTAACTTGTTTATCAATGAACCTTATATTTACATGTGACAGAATAGTCAGGCGTGGAGGGAAGAGCGCCTGAAGTGTGTGGACAGTGTGAAGACCAGTGCCAAGAAATGCCGGGGTTTTGAAAGCCGGAGAAACTCGGTGATGGTAAACTGTTGACGGTAAAAGATTAATGGGAAACTTTTTGGTGGTGCAAGTCAGATGAAAAATCTTTAAAGGTGGAAAAAAATATGGGATATTTCCGTGATGGAAGAAAGATAAGGAGTTTTTCGAGGCTGGTGACTGGCGGCTGGTCAGTGTGTGTGTGTCCAGCCTGTACTGTAAACAACAAGGCAGCTCAAGCTCCTGAGTTTTCAAGCTGTTTTCAAGTATTCTGCCAGTATTTGGACCACGCAACTACAAAAGCAAGTGTGTGAAGTCCTACTGCCTGTTGTGGTGTGTAGAATTTTGAGGGAGTAGTGGGACTTAGTCTAAAAATAAGTTAAGAATCCAAGCAGCCTGGCAAAACCCTCCCTCAAATCCCTTCCCTTTGTTTGCGCATGCGCACAAGGGTTGTGACGTCAGGACGCCGTTGCCATAGAAACGCGGCGAACTGCTGAACGCCACCATGGCCCGGCAAGTAGCAGAATTACGGAAATTACAAAGACATCAGCTTAAACAAATAAATAAGGATGACTTGATAGACAGCATTTTGTCATACAACGAAGAAGAACAACTCCATACCATCACTGGACAGTTTGCTTCATTAATGCAAGAAATAAATGAACTGAAAGCTATGCTGTCATCTCCTGACAGTGTTGTGAACAAGAGACTCACTGAAATGGAGGCCAGAATTGAGAAGCAAGGACGAATTATAGCCGCACAGCAACAGTTTTTGGAAGCTGTGGACAAGAAGGAAAGAGAGAACAACATAGTCATCCTTGGCGTACCAGAGCAGAATGAGTCACTAGAAGGCGCTACAAACGACGAAGACAAGTTAGAAGTTCTATGGAACAAAATTGGTGTCGAGGACGTCCGAGGAACGCACTGGAGGTTGGGACGTGAAGCCAACAACGGAGAAAGCCGCAGGTCTCGCCCTATACTGCTGACCCTGACGGATAAGGATGTAAGGAGTCGCGTCTTGGAGAACAGCAATCGTCTGAAGAATGCAGGAGATAATGTCAAATCCATCTATATTAAGAAGGATGTTCACCCTAGCGTCAGGAGGGAGTGGAAGAGGTTGCGAGACGTTGAGAGAGAGGAGAAGGAGAAGCCAGAAAATGTTGGGTGCGTTATCCGCCTTGATCCAAGAGAACGTAAAGTGTACAAGGATGGTGAGATAATTGATAGTTGGAATCCTTTGTTTTTTTAGATAATCCACAGCAAGTGAGTCAGATAAAGATAATGTCTTGGAATATAAACAGTGTGCGTACTAAGATGGAGAAAATGAGTGTTAGACAAATGCTGGCCAACTATGATGTGATTGGTCTAAATGAAGTAAAAACTAATGAGCATGTGCATTTCCCCGGTTATGTAACCTTTAGAAGTAAGGCCACACAATCGAGTAACAGGGGAGGCACAGTGGTGCTGGTGAGAAACTGTATCGCCCCGTTTGTTTACGAGGTTGATACCAGTGTTAATGATCAGGTGTGGTTACAGTTTCGAAACATGTATGGTGTTTTGCTTGGTTTCATCTATGTACCACCAAGTGATTCCCAATATTATAGTCATGAGTCTTTTGCTGCTATTCAAGGAAAAATCAAGGCCAAGTACATGTGTAATGGTTACATCATGATGGGAGATATGAACGCAAGATTTGGCAAAAGAGTGAGGGAAATTTTACCATATGTACAAGAGCAAGAGAGTCACCCATATTCATACCCACATATAAATGATGATGTCAATGTTGCTAATGACAATGCAGAAGTGTTGTCTTCTATTTGTATGAATAACAAGCTTTTGGTGTTAAACAACCTGAAAACATGTAAGAATAATTTCGTGAGTGACAAAACGTACCGCAAGCGTGATGTATGGATTTCCGAGTTAGATGTATGTATTGTATCACCACAGTTGTTAGACTCTATTAATGATTTTTCAGTGATGCAACGTATCGACCTTCCATCTGACCACGCCCCAATAACTGCCACAGTGAATGTCACAGGGGTAGACCTAGATAACCTTAGTGTACGGGCGTCCACACTTGGTGGACACGCAGCTCTGTTAGGAACGGCAGGAAGATCAAGGTTGGTAAGAAAACCTGTAAGATTCTGTGAGATTGATAAGGAGAATTTTGTGAGACATCTAGCACAACAAATGCCATGTATACAAGATGATGATGTGAATTCTTATGTTAACAACCTTTCGGACACTTTGTATACATATGCCAAGAGTAGTGTTGTACTGAATGAGGAAGTGTCGCCTGTCAGTAGAATGGAGTTAGGGAGATGGGAGAGGCTGATGGAGGATGATGACGATGCGAGGGTATGGAAGGCAATTGATTGGAAGGGTAACTATAGTACATCTACGCATAGTGATAGTAATCTACCAAGTGATGCAGAATTTAGGGACCATTTTGAGAAAGTACTGAATCCTGCACGAGAAACTCAAAATTATTTATCAGATCTGTCTACAGATATTAATATTCCTGTGCTTGACGAACCCATCTCTCCCCTAGAAGTACAAAATCAAATAAAAAGGATGAAGGTTAACAAGGCATGTGGGCCTGATGGTATCCCTCCTGGAGTTTTTTCACTTATGTCACCCCAGTGGCTTGTTACTATTGCCACATTATTTAGTTGTATTTTTTCATCTGCTATGTTCCCTTATGCATGGATTAGAGCAAAAGTATTTGTAATATTTAAGAAAGGTGACAAGACTAACACTGATAACTATCGTGGAATAAGCGTCATTAACTCTATAGCTAAACTGTATGAGATGGTACTTTGTGAACGCCTGAATCAGTGGTTCAAACCAGACAGGGAACAAGCAGGGGCGCAGAAGAAGCGTGGATGTATAGAGCATATAGTAACGCTCAGGCTGCTTACCAACACAGCCAGGTTAAAGAAGATTAAGTTGTTTGTGGTATTTATAGATTTCTCGAAAGCGTATGACATCGTTCCAAGGAAAACTCTGTTTACTGTGATGAAGGGTTTGGGGTGCGGGGCCGTGATGCTGGCCGCTATGGTGGCCATGTATCGCACCACGGAAAGTGTTATCGGTGCCGCAGTATTGAGCGCCTCACAGGGAGTCAGACAAGGATCCCCTACCTCTTGCTTTTTGTTTGTAATGTTTGTCAATATGTTAATCAGATCTGTTAAAGGAAAGTGTAGACCAGAAGTATTTATAGAATGGTTAAAAATTTTAATGTTCATGGATGATACAGTATTATTATCAACGAGTAGGGAGAATATGTACATTAAGCTAAGGATATTACAGGAATATTGTAAAGAGTATGGTATGAGGATAAACAGTGCAAAGACGAAATTTTTTGTCATCAATGGTGGGCTAGGAGACAAGGAGCCGTTTAGTGTAGGTGGTACGAGTATGAAAGTGGAACACTGTGATAGTTATATGTATTTGGGTTCACCATTTACGTGTGACGGTTCTGTGTCTTCTGCCGTCAAGGTACATGCAAAGAACAAATTATGTCATGTGTTAAAGTTTATATCGTTTTTAAAGAAGAATAATGATATCCCCTTTATAGTAAAGCGACGTGTGTTTGACGCTGCCCTCCTGTCGTCACTAGTGTATGGTTGTGAGTCCTGGATTGATGCTGACGTTAAACCTGTAGTTAAGCTTTATAACTGGGCACTGAAACAACTGTTAGGGGTGAGAAAAACTACTCCTAACGTGGTGTGTTATGTCGAGTCGGGTTATCCATCGCTTCCTGACCTTGTGAAATATAGACAACATAAGTTTTTAAAGAAAATGTGGGATGAGAGGTCCAGTATGAATGATGATCCACTATCTTTTGCAATGAGAAAAGTAATAAACGAGAACACGAATATGGGCAAGTGTGTGAAAGAAATGATAAGAGGGGAAGTACCTGACATGTCTGTGTTATTGGAGAAAGCGAAGTGTTGCATCAGAGATTCAGGTACATCAAGATGTATAGTGTATAAAGACATAAATCCCACATTATCCACACACGAGATTTACACTAAGAGGCAAATCTTAAATGAGTTTCATAGACTGGATTTTACAAGGTTTCGATTATCTGGCCACACTCTAGCTATAGAAACAGGGCGATGGAATAGGCGAGGACGTGGCCGCTTACCGCTGGAGGAGCGGCTGTGCAGTTGTGGTGAGATACAGACGGAGAGACACGTACTGGAGAACTGTACTCTCACCCAACATCTAAGGAATAACTATAGATACGAAACAATGGAAGATGTATTTACAAAATGTACAACTAGCGAGATGTGTAATGTAATTTTCGATGTACTTAAAGTATATAAATAAGGAAATTTAAATGAATGCGAATAATTTGTATGATATCTGGTAATGTCTATTTTTGGGTAGAGAAAAAATTTTTTTATTTTGTATTTTGGGAGTTCTTTTGCTGCATTGCAAGAATATTTATTTAATGATTTAGAATATTGTGGACTACAATTATTAATGGACTACTGCTGTGGATATTTTTTTGTATTTTAGTTTTTGTTTTAGTTTTGTTTGCTGTAATATGATTGTGTAGTCAATAAATCTATCTATCTATTTATCTATATCTTCACTCCATGGAGAGAGTTCTGAAAGTTGATAAAATAAAGACACGTATAAAGAAAGTATAGAAGAATGAAAGCAGCGTTAGTTAAAGAGTGGAAGGTTTTCATCACATCACTGGTTCACTTCAGGCTGAAACACTAGCAAAGGCAAACAGTTACATCGAAAACAAACCACCAGCCAGGGACGCTCAGTGCAAACTGGATAACAGCCAATACCTGCCGTGAAATTTCCTCGTGCCGCCGCCGCCCTTCACGCCACCACGCCTCAGGACGCACCATTATAATGTAAAAAAAGAAAAAAAAATGCAAATATGAATCCAAAGGGCTTTCAGATATACAAGTGTACGGACAGTGTTCTGTGTTGACGGAGAAAGACGTGGAGAGTGACGGTGGGGAGAATATAGGCGTAGGATTTTTTTTTTTTAAGCAACACTAGTTGCCTACGTATTGTATTGTATCTGCACATGTTGTCGTTGCTGTTATTGCTGCTGCTGCTGCTGCTGCTGCTGATGATGATGATGATGATGATAGTGATAATGATAATGTAATGTACTAAGCCTTCAGAGGCGGTGTTGCTTTTTTTTTGGGGGGGGTGGGTTGGGTAGCGGATGCAGTAATGCAAACAGGTCTAGCAAACTGATGAATTGGCATTTACTTTGACAGAGTAGGTGTTGGTCGTGGTGGTTGTGGTGGTGGTGGTGGTGGCGGTGATGGCGGCAGCAACAATGATGGCCAAGGACAGAAAAAAAAGGTTGCAAATTTGCTAGTGTGCGTCAGCGCTCGATAGCTAATCACAAGGAGCACTACAGGAGAACAAGAGGAAGGGAGAGAAGATGAATGAAGGAGAATCGAGGAGAAACAATGGGAAAGACTGGGAAGGGTTTAGCACTGTACCATAACAAGACTCAACACAGACGCCTTTGTTCGATAGTGCTCAATCATTCACAATCTTAGACTGAAAAATAAATAAAAAGTAAACGCACCGAAGAAAATACACATTAAAAAAATAAAGATGAAGCACACTATCTGAAGACCTGTATTATATTTATACCGATATACTATAAAAAAAAAAAATCAAAGGATAAAGTACATTGATATGCTTTATGGCTAAACACAACCAACTCCCTCTTTAAGTGTATCGCAGTGAGAGAGAGAGAGAGAGAGAGAGAGAGAGAGAGAGAGAGAGAGAGAGAGAGAGAGAGAGAGAGAGAGAGAGAGAGAGATACGGATTAACACTGAGCACAAGTGTCAAATTATCATCTTGGAGCAGGAAAGTGCTAATATCCTTGGAGAGTCCCGTATGAGATGAGATGAGAGGGAAGAGTGGCAGCAGACCATGAAGCAGCGAATATTGACAAGTGGCATTAATAAACACACACGTCTTGCTCTTCTTTCCCCTTCGCTTGATCGCGTTTGGCTCAACACTCGGGTCTTCCTTGGCTGTCTTCCTGTTGTTCCGTAGGTGTCTCTAATGATGAGGAAGGAAGTACACGCTACGACAAACAATGCTGGAAGTAGTAGTAGTAGTACCAGTAGTAGTAGTAGTAGTAGTAGTAGCAGCAATGAAAATAATAATAATAATAGTCTGGCTATATTTAATTTATCTGACTATATACCAGGCCGCATCACACACTCTTAGGCCCTGCTGTAAACGAACAGTCTCGTAAACATATTAATAAAAATAATAATAATAATAATAATAATAATAATAATAATAATAATGATAATAATAATAATAATAATAATAATAATAATAATAATAATAATAATAATAATAATAAGAGTAAGATGATGAAAAACAAAAGTAGTGACGATAATATTGACTTTTTTTCATCCGGAGGCATATACATCTTATAAGAAACAATTGACACACACAATAATTACAAAATATATTAACAATGGTAAAAGAAATCAATGTTATAGTAAAGTACAACTCAATGAAAAAAATACTAATAATGTTCTATATTAATATGAAAACCAATACTTTCAGAAGCACAGGTGCATTCTTATCAACCATCCTCTGGAAATTGTTAGAGATCATTCCCTTGCATTATATAATTACTCCACGTCCTTATTATATATATATATATATATATATATATATATATATATATATATATATATATATATATATATATATATATATATATATATATATATATATATATATATATATATTTTGTTGCAGCTCCGTGAAAACACGATAACGGCCAATACCTGCCGGGGAATCATCCCCTTGTTGCGCCGCCGCCCGTGACGTCACCACGAAGAAGATACACAGTGCGACAGACAACACTCGTCTAACCTGGAATGAGGCGGAGGGTGCGGCGAGGTGGTCAGCTGTGGCTGTGGCCGCCTTCAGCCCACCCGCCTGACTGCTCCTCTTTGTCACCGAGTCATGGGAAAGTCGAGGTGTTATATATAGTAAACGCCTCGCACCTGCGCCTCCTAAATGCTTAATCCTTTCACTGTCGGATCATTTTTCTTTTTATCATCTGCTACTTTATAGGCGCTAATTTGTGTACAGTGACTCCTCCCCTACAGTTCTTTATTTACTTTATTCTTTTTAGTAATAGCTGCTGATTGCTTGGAGCTCGGAAACTGCTAGTAGAAGTGAATAGATTGACAGTGAACACGTAACACACAGTGTGTGTGTGTGTGTGTGTGTGTGTAAAGACGGCTCCCTAATTAATGAAGCAGATTCCCTGCCTGTATTTCTAACAAAAGTGCCAAAAGAAATGTTTCACGATACACCGTATCGTGAAACATTTCTGCCCGCACCCCGACTACTTTCAATAGGCTGTAAATGAAATTACACGAGTTTTAAGAGTGTTTCTGTGGTTCTAGTTACAGACTGGTAAGGTCTCTACAGCATCAACGGGAGAACCAGTCTTGAAAACCCGGGTAATTATTTCTGTGGCCTTTGAAAATAGTCTGGTGAGAGAGCAAAGCCTTTCAGAATACAGACACATAACCTTGCTTCATGAAAAAATAAGTGCATTCATGATACCTAAGACTGCCTTTCTACATTCCCCCAGTGACTGCAATGTATCTTTTTTTTTTTTTATCTCGTAGCATTAGTCTGTCTGTCATTGATGAAAACACCCGCACTACATGTATTACGTTATTTCATTAGTCTCAAGTCGCTATTTCAAGTCTATATAAGCCTCAATAAATACGAGAGCTGTGGTGGTGGTCTGCTTCACGTCTGCCAATTAGAGCGTTCTATTTTTCCGTTTTCTTTCGTATTCTTCGTAAAGCTCACGTATCCTTCATTTGTCGTTACTTCTTGCCTCACAGAGTATTGGTAAGTGTCTTCTACTGGTAATAATAACCGTGATTCTATTATTTTGTATCATTACAAGTAGTATTGCGAAAGTGGCTCCGTTCTTAGTGATAATTACCTCAGCACAGCCTTCACCAATCAGCGCCAAGTATTCAAGTCACGTGATACTCTCTCCTCGCCGTCTCTTCAGCCATTCGCCCTGCGCCCGCTGACGTGACGAGTCCCTGGTTGTGTTACGGCGGTGAAGCGGTGTTGCATCTGTCCCTGGCGGGCATGTTGTGGTGGACTGCGGTGTGGAGGGAGAGGTGGATGTGAGTATGGCCTGGTGGTGGATAGGGAGGAGTGGATAGTGAAGAGAGATGTGGAGAGTAGGATGGTGGAAGGGGGAGGTGGAGGTGGCTATGGCGGACGTGACTGGGTTGAGGTGGTGGTTGTGGTGGTGTTTGGTGTGGTTGGAATGGTTGTAGAGGGTGTTGGTAGTGATGGTGAACGTGACTGGCTTATGTTAAAGGTGGTTGCGGTTGTTGGGGATGGTGGTGGTTGTGTGACAGTGGTGGGTGCAGCGGACGCAACGGTGTTGTGGTTGTTGGGTGTGGTTGAGGATTGCGATGGTGGTGGTGGTGGAGGTGATAGGTGGCGGTGGTCGTAGTCGGAGCGGGCTAAGCGGTGGTGGTGGTGGTGTAAAAAGGTGTTTATCGGACGGAGTGGAAGTGGTGGTGGTGGCGGTGATACGATTATCAGGGATGAGAGAGAGAGAGAGAGAGAGAGAGAGAGAGTGTGTGTGTGTGTGTGTGTGTGTGTACTCCTATAATCAGCAAATTGCAGTCACTCGTTCGCTTGTTTCACCTCCCTGTTTCAGGCCTTCTCTCCCCTTCCCTTCCTCCCCGCTCCCTTCCTAACCTGCCTGCCACCCTCTCCCCGCTTTTTCCTGCCTGTCCTCCCCTGCTCCTCGTGTCCCAGGTGAGTGTTGCCTTATTTGAGTCAATGTATAATGGTTTTTATTTGAGATTGAAGCTCCACACGTAATGAAAGGTAGTAATCGGTGGTTTTGTATACTATTATTGGACTATTTATGTAAACTTACAATAGAAAATTAATTCTATTAGGAAATGTGTGCATATTTAAACAATTTCATCAATATAATGACCTGTGTGATGTGACGTCAGTGAGAGAGAGAGAGAGAGAGAGAGAGAGAGAGAGAGAGAGAGAGAGAGAGAGAGAGAGAGAGAGAGAGAGAGAGAGAGAGAGAGATTGACAGCAAATGAAGCAGTATTTTAAATTTCCTGGCTCTGATGATGAATGTTATATGACTGAGGCTGTAGTTAAGTAAGTTGAGAAGCTGAGCAGATAAATATGAGTACACCACCTGTCTGTCTGTCCGTCTTTCAGTCAGTCAGTCAGTCTGTTGATGAAGGAATGGTGGAGAGACCAATATGTGTCTGTCTGTCCGTCTTTCAATCAATCAGCCAATCTGTTGTTGGATGACTTCTGGAGAGAGCAGTCTGTCTGTCTGTCCGTCTTTCAATCATACAGTCAGTCAGTCAGTCAGTTGATGGAGGAATGGTGGAGAGACCAATATGTGTCTGTCTGTCCGTCTTTCAATCACACAGTCATTCAGTCAGTCTGTTGATGGATGACTGGTGGAGAGAGCAATCTGTCTGTCTGTCCGTCTTTCAGTCACACAGTCAGTCAGTCAGTCAGTCAGTCAGTTGATGGAGGACTGGTGGAGAGAGCAATCTGTGTCTGTCTGTCTACGTGATGCTTCCCTCCGCCGTTTCATTACGTAGACAAAATACATGAAAGGGAAATATTGGTTTTATGGACAGGTGTGGTGGTGGTGGTGGTGGTGGCGCCATTAGTAGTATTCAGGTGTCATACCTGTAACGTAATAAGGAATGAAGGCAGGACGTATGCGATGGCAGCTTGAAGGTAACAATTGGTGATGAAAGGTGGTGGTTGGTGGTGGTGGTGGTGGCAGGGGCTGTGAGGGCTGCCTGTTACCACCACCTTCACTATCCCAAGCGCATATCCCTGGCTGACCCTTCGCTCCCCCGTTCTTTCCCTGCCCTCAATTCATCGCCCCCCTCTCTCTCTCTCTCTCTCTCTCTCTCTCTCTCTCTCTCTCTCTCTCTCTCTCTCTCTCTCTCTCTCTCTCTCTCTCTCTCTCTCTCTCTCTCTGGATTTAGCCGGCTATCCTCTCAGCCTCATCCTTCACGTACTGCTTCCCTCCCTCTCTCAACCATTCATCCTGACTCACTCCCATTGTTTCCTCAAGTCTCTCTCTCATCCCTCATTCATCCTTTTATTCTTATGCTTCCATCATTCACTCTTCCTCTCCTTCCTCACTCCTGTCTCTCTGATATTCACTCACCCTCAACCATCTCATCTACTTTCACCCCCATTCCTCCCTCATCCCTTCCCATATGGTTCTTTTCCCCTACATCCCCCCCTCTCTCTCTCTCTCTCTCTCTCTCTCTCTCTCTCTCTCTCTCTCTCTGCAGACGAGTGCAGTTGTGTTCTGAGTCAGTTTTTCTAATGTTTGTGAAGTGGTTGGCGTGGGTGGCAGGGGCGTGGAGGGCGTCACGCTGGTAGTGTAGAAAAGAAAGCGAGAGAAAAGTGATGCGTCACTGGTGTTTAATACCTGAGTGAAGTACTGGCGTCGTAAAGACCATTTCTGTCCATTGTGATTTCTGAGTTTTAGTAATGAGGCTTTGTAATGGGTCGTTTATCATTTATTTTATTTTTTACGTGGACAAAAATTGTGCTTACTTTATATATATACATATATATATATATATATATATATATATATATATATATATATATATATATATATATATATATATATATATATATATATATATATATATATATATATAAGTAAACACAATTTTCCTTCACATCAAGTTGTCATCAAAACTTGCTCCATTCATTCCATTGCCAAACTGAGACCATGTACCCTGACACATTAACAAAAAAATAAATAAATAAAAAATCCCTTTACCTTTCTCTACTGAGAGAGAGAGAGAGAGAGAGAGAGAGAGAGAGAGAGAGAGAGAGAGAGAGAGAGAGAGAGAGAGAGAGAGAGAGAGAGAGAGAGAGAGAGAGAGAGAGAGAGAGAATGGTGGCCAGAGTAAGACGAAGGAGAAAGCAAGTTAAACAAAACAAATGGAAAGTGAGAGAAAAGCAAGAAAATACAGATGAAAAGAAAATCTGCGGTAAAAATGCACCGCTGAAACAAAAACGAATAAGAAAGTGTAATGAAACGATGAGATAATTTTGTGTTTTTGTGAGCCCGCAATTATGCTGCACCCACCCTCTACCAATACTACCACTACTACTACTACTCCTACCACTGCAATTTATGAGCAGTAGGTGACAGAAACGAAGAAGCGCAAACACCTGGAGATAGGTGAGCTTGATAGGAAGTTACAAGTAGAATATGAAGCAAAACTCAAAGACTCACTGAGAGAACTTGAGAGGACTGTGAAGAACAACTCAAGAACATTACGCCCTAAGTGGACGACCTGTACGAGGCCAAGGTGAGAGTGAGAGTGAGAGGGGAGTAGGTAGGTGACGGATTTGAACTGGAGAAAGATTAGGGTGGAGAGAATTGAAGGTTGTAACTTCTAGGGACATTGGGAGGGAGTGAGAGAGTGAGAGGGGAGTGGGTAGGTGACGGTTTTGGACGTTAGAAAGACTACGGTGGAGAGAGTTATATAAAAAAAAAATGGTGTTATATTAAGTAAAATCAGTCAATATTTAACACGTCAGGCGCCACACGCACCACCGCCGTTACATTTCAGACTATTCAAAGTTGCCGTGTGTACCACTGGCCCAACATTTATCACTTTTCTTCCCTTTTTTTTTTTTAACAATGAATTCCATTAAATAATGGGCAAAAATGAAACGCAAATCTTTTAAACAAATGTTGATTATTAATTATCATAATTTTTAATGAGGCAAATATAATAATGGTAAAAAAATGAAAGAGTATCTTTTGTGAAGTGACATTGTAACTGGTCAAAATACAAAGGTGGAACTTTAAATGTTAATAATAAAACTTGTCTCAGTCACGGCTCAACATATAGATGTAGTATCCTTAACAACTGTCATCTATATATTGTTTTATTATAAAGCAAATCTGTGATTGCAAAACAACATAACATTTTTACCTACTCTTATTGAAATCATTACTATCATTTCTTGCACAAAGGAGAACTTTTCCTGTAACAAATGAAAGCCTGTGTCCTGTTTGCAGCTGCACAAAGAAAAGGCTTTATCCTTCAACATTCATATAAACAGCTTCTTCATTCCTTGTGTAGTGAAAACAGTGACTCAAGAAATGATTGCAGCAAATGTGTGAAGGTCACTATTGATGGAGAGACTGCTTTCTTTCAAAACATAGGAGGCATCCATGTACCTTTCCATCACACTGATCACATACACTCTTCACACTCCTACCTTCTCAAGCTGCACTTCCCCGTCCTTCATTCACACTAAAGATTTGACAGCGCCCTCTGCATCTTTTTCCCTCTCTTCTAGAGTGACCTTGCAATTCTACAAGAAAACGGTGTTCTCTTACCTCCCAGAGAGAGAGAGAAAGAGAGGGAGGGGGCTACAATAGTCCCCCTCCCTCCCTCTCTCTCTCCCGGTTTGTCTGTCGGTTTCTTTTTTTTTCTATTTTGTTTAATCTACTACTACTACTACTACTACTACTACTACTACTACTACTACTACTACTACTCGTACTACTACTACTAATCGTACTACTACTACTACTAATCGTACTACTACTACTCGTACTACTACTACTACTTCTACTACTACTACTACAACAACTACTACTACTACAACAACTACTACTACTACTACTACTACTACTAACACATCTACTACCACCACCACCACCACCACCACCACCACCACCACCACCACCACTACTACTACTACTACTACTACTACTACTACTACTACTACTACTACTACTACTATCACCACCACCACCACCACCACTACTACTACTACTACTACTACCACCACCACCACCACCACGAATACCACCACCACCACTACTACCACCGCCACAACCACCACTACTACCACCGCCTCCACTACTACCACCGACACTACCACCACCACCACCACTACTACTACCACCGTCACCACTACTACCACCGCCACCACCACCACTACTACCACTACCACTGCTACTACCACCATCACCACTACCACTACTACTACCACCACCACAACCAACACCACCAACACCACCACAACCACCGCCACCACCACCACCACCACCACCACAACAACAACAACCACCACCACCACCACCACCACCACTACTACTACCACTACCGCTGCTACTACTACTACTACCACCACTACCACCAGTACTACTACTACTTTTACTGCTACTACTACTACTACTACTATTGCAGGTGACCCATGAACTACCTCTAACAATGGTGATGAAGAACCAGAAGTGGGTTGTAGGTGACGAGATAACTATCCCAGGTCATCCCGGAAGTGGCGAGGTGACCCCATACAGCTCCACAAGGTCGTGGAGGACACCAGACATAGCCACGTGGTCGCCTACACTCAGCCATCCACCTCACCTGCCCCAGACTGCTACCCGGACACCATCCAGCCACAAGAACCCAGATAAGCACTTCCGGGGTCCTTGGTTGTGGTTAGCTAGCTAGTTTGTTTAGGGGTCACTTGCTGTACATAGGAACCCTCCTCGGTCTGATGCTATTTTTTTTATTTTTATTTTTGAGGTGTAACGCTGTGCTCTACGTGAGAGTGAGTGTTTATCTTTATTTATTTACTTTTTTTCCTGAAGACCAGTTCTGATGTTATCTTGGAGGTTAACGGAGAAGAGTTCTTCACAACTGTGTTTGTTGTTTTATTTTATTTTTTTATTGGTCACTTTTTGTTTTTTGTTGTGATTGTTATTAATTTTATTTATTTGTATTGAAATATGTGAGTGTGAATGCAGCACAATATATAAAGGTGTGCATTCCAGAGTGAAAGGAAGGCGTGCACAGGGTAGAGTGCACAGGATGCAGTGCCTTGTTTTTATCACCAGACCTTGATTGATTGAAGCAAATGAAAACTTTGGTGTGAGTACCTTACAAAGACACTTGACAATACTAATGTCACCTCACCTCGTGGTTTCACCTTAAACCTACAAACATAAATAAATAATTTATTCTCATTTATTCTCATCTTTACAAATTACAGTCTTTACACATCAAAGTAACTAATCACCTTTATTCATCCACTTGAGGGGGTTGAAGGATCGCTAATCCCATATTAAATTGCCTGTGTTCAACTCGCCTCTCCTCCCTCATTTATTGACCAATTCATTTAAAAAATATTTTTATCAGGAAGGTTGCAAGAAGAATGTCTGCTATCTTTTTTTTTGTACGATAAGTTTTTTTTTTCGATGAAAAAGTAAAAAAAAAAAACTGTCAAATATTTACTTTCAAATATTTGTCAGAAATCAAAATCAGTTACAAACAAAAATGACGACAGCAGACTTTGTTCGCCTCTCACAGCTTGATAAGCCGCAATGGCCCATCTGTGTGTAACACCAATAACAACGGAGATCATTTTTATATGCAAAAATCCGCCATTTTAAGTTATGTCAAAGTTTAAGGGATGACTATAATACACCTATTGCAGCTAAGGACTTGAAATTCACATGATATATACATCACAATATGATGAAAAACAGATATAGATTAATTTAGTTACTACGATTGGTTTTGTACATAGGCCTAAAGTAATTCATGATTTCACCCTTAATTACCCGGGGGGGGGGAGGGAGGAAGGCGGGTGAAAACAATTTTTGTTATATTTCGACTTTTAGATCAAAACCAGTGTTTAACTGTTTGAAATAAATAAAATATTAATGCAAAAGATATCTAATGCAGACACATTGACTATTTCCTAGATTTACGGAAAAAATATTTATCTTATTTTTCGTATATAAATTTGAAAAAAATAGTTAGACCTAAAATTACGTACTCTCTAATGTTGTACGCAGCAAAAGAAGCGTAGATATTCATAGGAGACTGAGGAAGAACGGGTACGCCAGAAAGAAAAAAAAAAAAAAGACATGTCTCGCAGCGGGCGAAACCGTGAAATTTCATAACAGAAGACCTCATTACATAAGGGGATATATATATATATATATATATATATATATATATATATATATATATATATATATATATATATATATATATATATATATATATATATATATATATATATATATATATATATATCAAAACATTACATATTATATAAAAAATGGAAAAAAAATGTAGAAAATAAAAAAAAATAAAAAAAAATTCATATCCGGATCGTACAACGACACCCTTGATGCAAAACATGTTTGCGCGCCTGACGATGTTAAGACACACGACACACACTTCCCTTGAGAAAAGATGATAGCCTTCACGAGTGTCTTACTATTTCTTTGCAGAGCCCCTCTTCTTGATGACGACGCGTACACTGTCAGCTACACTTTGCAGTGTCTCACTTAAATTTTTCTCTATCTTTGTATCTCTCCATTTCAGATAAATTGTTATCTTTCCAAGGGTTGAGGAGAACATGGTCGTGGTTCAAGTGAAGCCACTACAGCCACTCCCTGACAAGCCTTCCACACCGGTGAGTGTTGTTCAAGCATGTATTAGTATTGCTAATTCCTTATTTCCTAGAACATCTACCACTATATAATGGCAATGTCTTTCCAACACAAATAACGTCAAGCAAAAATAAACTCTACACTAACTAAGTGATGAAAAACGTAGCATCATCCGCTGCACAAAACAATACAGCAGCGAAGTGACACTGCCAGGACTTGAACCAACACCTGCCTGCCTCACTGACACCTGCCGTGGTGCCAGGGAGTGCCGAGGCCTGTGCTGCCACCACGCTGAGAGAGGGCGAAAGAGAAGAGCATTAGAGAGGAATGACCGTGGCAGGAAGGATGGTGTGTTAGGTGACTGGTTCAGACAGTGACAGTGGACAGAAGAAATGCTGGAGAATGATTAAACCACAGGTGGTTCATGTTCTAGTTGTTCAAGATTTCGAAGAAAATTTTTTTTTTTTTCCTAGACAGACAGTGGCAGCAGACACACAAGAGACGATGGTGTGGTGGACAAGAGGATGCAGGGAGACAGCAGACAGAATGGAAGCTACAGATGAAAGAAGAGCAGGTCAAGCCATGGCAGCAGACACATAGACAGACAGATTGGATAAGAAAGAAGTATTATTTAGTGAGGTAAGGAACTGTACAACCCTTCACGGTGCTGACTACTTGATAGCAGAGGTGGTTCATGTTGGTTCAGGATTTGGTTTGAAGCTGTTACGTGAAAAGAAAAGTCTGAGGAACGAGAGGTTGTATTGTCACTTGTCAACAAAGTGGCAGAGTATTGCTATAACACTTATAGCCAAAGCTGTACCAGCTGCCTGAGTGTGTCATGTCCATTGTGTACTTACAGTCACCTTTGTCATGTCTACGCTAGTGGAGGAGAGGGAAGAACAAACCTTGAATCGTCCAGGGTTAGAGTTTTTAGCAAAGGTTTGAGCGAAGAGTTCAGCTTTAGAGATAGATGTGATAGCAGTGGTGCCATCTGGTTGAAATAAAGAAGGGAAAGGAGAAGCAAAGTTATTATAGATGTTTTTGGGTAAGTGCCAGAAGTCACGAGGGAGAGTTAGATCTTGAAACGTTTTGACACTTTCTGTTAATGAAGGAGTTTTTTTTTTGGCTAATTGGAGAACAGACTTGGCATGGCAGAAATGTAAAGTGCATTAGATTCCGGTGATGGAAGAAGGCTTAAGCACCTTTGGTGGGCCACCTCTCTATCATGTATAGCACGAGAACAAGCTATGTTAAACCAAGTTTAACTTTTGAAGGTTTAGGTCGAGAAAAAGAGTGAGGAATGTACGCCTCCATGCCAGACACTATCACCTCTGTTATGCGCTCAGCACACAAAGACGGGTCTCTGACACGGAAGCAGTAGTCATTTTCCAAGGAAAATCAGCAAAATACCTCCATGTTCCCCCAACTAGTACAGGCAAAACGCCAGTGGCACCTTCCTTTTGGGGGATCCTGAGGAGGGATTGGAGCGATAGGACAAGATACAGATATGAGACTGTGATCGGAGGAGCCCAACGGAGAAGAAAGGGTGACAGCATAAGCAGAAGGATTAGAGGTCAGGATAAGGTCAAGAATGTTGGGCCTATCTTCAACACGGTCAGGAATACGAGTAAGGTGTTGCACCAATTGCTTTAGGTCGTGGAGAATAGCAAAGTCTAAGGCTAGTTCACCAGGATGGTCAGTGAAGGGAGAGGAAAGCCAAAGTTGGTGGTGAACATTGAAGTCAGTCTCCAAGAATTAAGATCTCTGCAAAAGGGAAGAGAGTCAATGTGCTCCACTTTGGAAGTTAAGTAGTCAAAGAATTTTTCATAGTCAGAAGAGTTATTTGAGAGGTATACAGCACAGATAAATTTAGTTTGAGAGTGACTCTGTTGTCGTACCGTGGTGGTGGAAATCTCGGAAGATTCAAGAGAGTGGAAAGCAGGTTAAGTCATTGCGCACATGAACACAGCATCCAGCCTTGGATCGAAAAAGAGGATAGAGAAAGTAGGAGGGAACAGAAAAGGGGCTACTATCAGTTGCCTCAGACATCTGAGTTTTAGTGACGAAAGGATGATGAAGCTTAATAGAGGAGAGGCAGTGTTCTACAGATTGAACGCGAATGTTGCAGAAGTTTATGAAGAAAAACTGAGAGGGGTATCAAGACATTTAGGGTCGTTACCAGAAGAGCAGTCTGACCCGGGGACAATTGTGGTCCGCTCACCAGATGGGGTCTCCGAGGCTGGTGTAGGAGTATGTGTGTAATAATTAGGTGCTGGTAGTTGTTTTGTGTGCAGGAAGAGAGATATCTCCATGACTATAACGTTGGGTACGATTGAAAACATCCTTTGGTTTCCACAGATATGTACACACTAGTAGTAACAGTTTTCACCTGTAGCACCAGAAACAGTCTTCCTCACACGAACCGTTTTACTGCCGGGACTTGAAGGCTGATGAAGCAGTGCGGCGGAGGTCACGCCTCTCAGAGTGTTTATACTTGTTGTCAACACCGCCATAACTAATACAAACTCTTTAGTGCAGGTAGTTAAATAACTGCAATCATTGTTCCAGATTCCTAAATTCACAAAGTGCATAACTCATTCCAAGTTTTTATTGCAGATAATTAAAGTTTTAGTGAAATAATTATTCCTATTCCTAATGTTGTGTGGTGCATTATCTCAGACAGGCCCACTGGAAGCTGTCAGAGTGCTGTGGCATGTGGCAAGAACCAAGTGTTCAGGAGCACACACTGTCCCTTCACCAGTCAGCAGGTTACGAAAAACAATGCAGTATTTTGTTGAGTAATCAAAGTAATAAAATGTAAATGATAAAATGTCAGTACTGATTTAGAGTGTCACACTCCACCATGGCAAAGACTGCCGGCTGAGTAATATTCAAGTTGTATTAGTGAGACTCTACTCAATGTTAATTATAAGGCAGGTGTAAAAAAAATAGTTAAAAATGTATCATAGTACAAGAAAATGACAGCTCAAAATGTAAACATATCTTTACTTGTTAGACTTGAATGGTCATTAAGTAGTGCAGCAGACCCTTCCTACAGTAAATTCACTATTATTTGTAGACTGGCCTTATTGTCTCTCATCATTTTACTTTTCTCATTATTCTGTCTTGTTTTCTCATTAATACTTGAGTGCCTTCATGTTATCTCTATTATTGTGACTGTTTCTCTCACTATGTTGCTGATGTTGTCTACTCTCATCATCTGACTGACTGCTCGCCTTCACAGATCTGGGCGGCTTGGGAGCCTCACTACAAACTGAAGACCCGTTCACTTGAAGGACAGTTGGAGTCGGACACAAGATCCAAGAGGGAGTTATTTTTAAACGAGAGCTTCAGGCAGAAAATTCGAGTGGATTTTCAACTCTAAAAATAACTTTTTTGGGGGGATATTTTGAACCTTCTTTATCTTGAAAAATAACTCCAGATATTATGACTCTAGCTGGAAGTTGACCTGAGCAATGTAGGGTTTGCTGCAGTGAGATTACCAAGGCACGAGTGTCTGGGATTTAAAGATGATGGATATGTGTCCTGTGTGCTGCTGTGCTGGGAGGAGAGGAGCAGCAGCAGTCGTGGGGCTCTGTTGCTGCTGTCACTGGTGCAGCTGTTCACTCCTGCAGCTACCTTCCCTCAACATACTGTGTCTTCCCTCACCTGCAATGAACAACTATGAACAATACTTCTCCTGCGATGAGGAACAGTGAATAACCTCTCTCTCTCTCTCTCTCTCTCTCTCTCTCTCTCTCTCTCTCTCTCTCTCTCTCTCTCTCTCTCTCTCTCTGTCTCTCTCTCTGTCTCTCTCTCTCTCTCTCTCCACAGTATGTCCCCCACAGTATGTTTACAAACCCACAGTGACTCTCCACAGCCCCTCACCAACAATTGTCTCCTTCACACACACACACACAAATGTTAGAATCTTGTAGTGTCTACAACAAGGAATGGAACCGAAATCGACAAGCCAAATTTTCTTCCAGCCTGCGTGAGTGTAGTGAGGCTCAATGTGTGTGTACAAGTGAAGAATATATATTAAATGCTTGACTCAAAAATATGAGGCTTACACAAAAATACAGGACACAACTTGAGTGTGGTGAGTCAAAGGTGAATCAAAATGTTCAACTTTGAATTAACTTACAACAAAAACTAACTAAATAAAACACACTATAAAGAAATAATCTCATCAATTAACACTGAAAAAAAAAATATATACACCAACACAAAATAAATAAATCAATCAATAAATGAAGACTAAATAAAGCAAATTAATCTGAACGCTAGTCGTATATTTTTAAACACTACGGTGAAGAAAGATAATGAAGCTTAAATAAACATTGAGAGAGAAAGAGAAATTTGTGGTCTTCCTAAATCTCTCTCTCTCTCTCTCTCTCTCTCTCTCTCTCTCTCTCTCTCTCTCTCTCTCTCTCTCTCTCTCTCTCTCTCTCTCTCTCTCTCTCTCTCTCTCTCTCATACACAAACAATAAAAAACAAAATAAGTAAATAAACAAAAAATACAAGCAAATAATAATAGCCATCCACACCAAGACATCCCAATCCAGCCAATCACGAGACAGCAGCAGACACACCGAGAGGATTGGGAGAAAGAAGAAGAAGAAAAAAAAATGAAAAATAATGGATACGGGGAGAATAAGAAAAGAATAAGAAAAAAATGGCGAATCAAGAGAAAAAATGAGAAAAATAAAGGGAAAAAATACGAATAAAATCAAAAGGAAAAAAATGAGGGAAGAGAAAAAATGGGGTGAGGAGGGGAACACTTAGGAAAATAAACCAAACAATAGGGCATTACATTGTGATTAGGTATAGCAGGGATGGATTATGAGAGAGAGAGAGAGAGAGAGAGAGAGAGAGAGAGAGAGAGAGAGAGAGAGAGAGAGAGAGAGAGAGAGAGAGAGAGAGATCTGCTCAGGAATTTAATTTTGTGTTGGTGGTTTACGCCATCTCTCTCTCTCTCTCTCTCTCTCTCTCTCTCTCTCTCTCTCTCTCTCTCTCTCTCTCTCTCTCTCTCTCCTTAAAACAGTTTTGTCGTTCTGCTTTTTCTCGCTCTTATCTTTCGTTGAGAGAGAGAGAGAGAGAGAGAGAGAGAGAGAAGAAAATATCATTATCACACACACACACACACACACACACACACACACTCTTTTCATAGTTAAGTTAACACTTTTAATAAAAAAAATATAACCCTTTCTTTTTATCTTATATATCACAATAACCCTTCCCTTCCAAATGAAACCAAACCATTACGAAATATTACTTGCTTCTCTCCTGTAACTTATAATGAAACGCTTGAATTAATTCATAAGGTGCGCAAAGGAGCTTAATTAATAAACAGGAAAGATTATAAATGGGAAAAAAAAGGTGAAATATGAATGAGTTTGAGGAAAGGTGTGTGTGTGTGTGTGTTAAGGTAATGGGTTTTACAAATGAAGAATGTAAGGTATTGGATCCGAAAGCATAAGGGATTGGACGCCCTGAGTGAAGCGGTTACAGGTGTCTGTTGTTCCCGTGGTTGATATACTGAGACAACTTGTTCGCCACCTTGCAGTTTCCTATACAGGGTGTAACGCGAGTTTCTGCAAATACTGAAAGAGGTGAAAGAACGTTTAATTCTAAGTAGAAAATGTTCTATGCACATATGCATTTTAAGGCTTTGTTTACCCGTCAGAGGATTTGAAAATGTACGGGACTCGCGGGTGTGCTCTGTGAAATGACGGACACACGGTTGTATTGTCGCAGCCTCGGAGGTGCCACTTAGTCATATTACGAATGGTTTAATATTACAATATCTTATAACAAGACAAATGGGATTACAAAGCATGTAATTTACCAATAAGCATTACAGGACAACATTATTGCGGTGATTAAAAGTACTTCTGTAAAATGCTACGCGGCATTATCAAAGCGAGGGAGGAGGGCGGGTGGGTAGCCTGCCCTTGCGACCTTGAAAACAGCTGAGAGACGATGCCACGTAGCATTTTACAGGAGTACATTTTATCACCGCAATAATGTTGTTGTGTAATGCTTATCGGTAAATTACATGCTTTTTTTTATATCATTTGTCTTGTTATAAGATACTGCAATATTCCACAGCCTGCAAAAAATAACATTAAACCATTCGTAATTTGAACAAGTGGCACCTCCGAGGCTGAGACAATGCAGCCGTCTGTACTTCACCTCACAGCTACACGCAGGGCACAGCAGCGAGTCCCATACATTTTCAACTCCTCTGACGCAGGTCGCCCACCACCAGGGTCAGAGGGTCGGACATGATGCAGAAGAAGGCGCGGGAGCTGAAGTATTCATCCGCCGTCCACCGCTCCCCGTCGCTGAGAAAGCTGCTCCTTGTGTCACAGCTGAGGAAGAGAGAGGCGAGGGATAGGTCACTCCTGCAGGAACACGAAGTAAGAACGAACACCAATAGACATGGCCACTCGGAGGGATACAAAGGAAAAAACAAGAAGTAAAAGATAAGGACCGGAGGTTGAAATCGCTCACACATGAACAAACAGTAATAGATAAGGGCACGGAGTTTATTTAGATCACTCACAAAGAAATACAAATGAAGAACAAACATATGTAACTTGCATTTTGGTCCTTCCGAGGCTGTCTGTGATAAAGTACACTGAGCAATCTTGTAAAGTGGATGTAGGCTGGAAAATGCAAGGATGCAGGCACGGTGAGAGAGGGAGGGAAAGTGAGAGGGAGGGAGGAAGGGAGGCAGAAAGGAGGGAAGGAAGGAACGTAAGAGAAAAAAAAGGAATAAATAAAAGCAAAGCCTTCCTCACCAAAAAAATGAATTAATTAATAAAATGAAATAAATAAATAAATAAAAGTAAAACGGAGAAAAAAAAAGAAAAAAAGAAGGTATGAACAAAAGGAGAGGGAAAGGAAGAAACGGATAAGAAAAGGAGAGAAATCAAATGAAAGAAAGGAAGGCAGGAAGGATAAAAAAAAAATGAAATAATGGAAAGGTAGAAAACGAAGAAAGGAAATCAAATAAATACAAAAAGGAAGGAAGAAAGAAAGAGGAAGGAAAACGATGCCATAAGTAATGAGAGAGTTAAACCAAAAAAAAAAAAAACAGACAAGACTTGAATAGAAGAGAGAGAGAGAGAGAGAGAGAGAGAGAGAGAGAGAGAGAGAGAGAGAGAGAGAGAGAGAGAGACTAGATAAATAACATCCGAGAGTGGTGAGCATGGGGGAGGCTGGAGGGTGGTGAAGGAAGGGGACAGGGGAATGGATGAGCAGGGCAAGGCAGGGAAGGAAGGAAGAGCAGTGAAGGGAAGGAGGAATAATGATGGAAGAAAGGCAAGTGAGGGAAGAGGGACGGTGAAGGAGGAGCAGTGAAGGAAGGAGAGCTAGGGGAAGTAGAGGCAGTGAAGGAAAGTGAGGGGCCGTGGAGGAAGAATAGGGACGTTGTTGTAACCCAGCAAACAACAAGAAATGAAACATGTAACAAGAAACAAGAATGAAACAAAAGTGAAGAAATGAAAAAGGGAAACGAGAAGTAGAAAGAATAAATGAGGGAAGAAGATGATAAAAACGACAGCAGGTATCAAGAAGCTATCACCACCCTGACAGATAAGAGACGAGACGTGACCACCGTGGAGAACAACAAGATGCGGTGAGTCATCACAACACTAACAGAGCCGGAGATTAGCACAACATTACAAGAAGAGGTACTCAGGTGGCCATCACTGAATTAGTATACGAGGGAAGCAGAGGTCACCGGAAACAGGTGACATGGACAACACGGACAGCCGGCACACCACAGGAACCGCCGCCTCCTTGTTCCTGATTAGAAGATGCGATTACCAAAGTAACTCGAGAATGAATCTTATTGAAAGTTAAGGAAAAATAAACTGTGTGATCGAAGTACGGGGAAGATAAATCTCGTATAGTTACTTGAAAATGGATCTTGCGGAAAGTATATGAAATTGAACCATATGACCAAAGTATGAGAAAATAAATATATTTACTCGAAAATGAACCTTATTGAAAGTTACAGGAAAATGCCGCGAATGATCGAAGTAGTGGAAAATAAATGTTATAGCAACGGAAGCCTTGTTGGGGCAAAAGGTCGCTCTAACATCACGCGTATATTACAAGGTGTAGGAGACGGGAATAGACAGAAACAGAGAGAGGGACAAGCTAGACACAGCTGTCAGACCAGAGAGAGTCAGGATGGGCAAGCCGCCTGTCGCAGTACCAGTAAGTAGAGCCACACAGTTGTAATGCAGTCACAGTAAAATGTGGGTGTTATATATTGACAGAGAGGGATTGGGTGGTGTAGGATGTGTTCCTCAATGAATATTACCTGCGAAGTTTCTTTATCGGTGCTTGACAGTGGCATGTTATTCATTACATATCTCGCCTGAACATTGTTCAGGCGAGATATGTATTGTACACTTTTCTATATTGAATCTCATCCGCCATTTTCTGCCCAGCTTGTTAGTCTATTTAGGTCACACTGGAGTTCCTGCCATTGTGACACAGACGTTATTCTACTTGTTATCTTGGTGTCGTCTGCAAATTTACTTATTTTGCAATTTATCCCTTCATCAATATCATTAATGTACATTATAAAGAGTACTGGTCTTAATACTGAGCCTTGAGGAACACCGCTGTTTACCTTTTGCCACTCTGACTCTTTTCCATTTATCACAACACGCTGTTTTCTGTCAGAGAGCCAGTCTCTCAGCCATTTCAGGGTGTTTCCGGCAATGCCGTGAGCTTTTACTTCACTGGTGAGTCTCTTAAGGAGAACAGTGTCGAAAGCTTTCTGGAAATCAAGGTAGATAATATCAACAGCTTTTGTCTCGTCATGCGAGTTAAATAGTAAGTTCATTAAGCAGGAACGCTTGGTTCTGAAACCGTGTTGCGAATCCTTTATGATTTTGTTTTCTTTTAAATATTTAACAATTCTATCTCTGATTATTGTTTCCATTAGCTTGCACACTACTGAAGTGAGACTGATCGGCCTGTAAATGGCTGGGAGAGATTTATTTATTTTATTTTTTTTTTTTTAAGACTGGCGTGACATTTGCTAGTTTCCATTCGTGGGGAACTTTACCCGCTAGTAAAGTTTTATTGAATAAAATTGTAAGCGTTTCACGAGCTCATTTCTTTCTTCTTTAAGAAGCCTGGGTGATATCTTGTCTGGCCCGGCTGTTTTGTTTACGTTCATGCTCTTCGTGACTCAGAGGATTTCACTTTCTGTGATGGTGAAGTCCGGCAGCGTGGTGCCTCTTGACTGAGTCGAAGGGGTCGGCAGACTGCCCTGAACATCCTCAGTCGTGAAGACTGTTGAAAAGTACTCGTTCAGGGTGTTCGCCATGTCTGTTTCGTTTTCTATTTTTGTGCCATTTTCTGTTATTAGTGGACCAATCGTTGATGTTAAAACCCTTTTTGTTTTCACATAGGAGGAGGAGGAGGAGCAGGAAGCGAAAAGGAAATACAACAAAAACAACAACAAAACAAGCATCAGGGAGATGAAGAAGCAAACAAAGAGAAGGAGGAGGAGGAGGAGGAGGAGGAGATTATACATCGTTGGCTTTCAGAAAGGAGCGTAAAAAGAAGCCAGCGTGTCAGTCTTACTCCCTTCCTACTTTCCTTCCCTCAATCCCTCCCTCCTTCCCTCCTTCCCCTCCCCTTTCTCTTCTCCTCTTCCCTCCTTCCCTCCCCTTTCCCTTCTCCTTCACAGCCTCTCTGGTATGAAAGAGAAGTAATTCTTACTTTTTCCTTCAATCGCTTCCTCTCTTTTGTCCTCTTTCTTACACGCACTTGAGAGAGAGAGAGAGAGAGAGAGAGAGAGAGAGAGAGAGAGAGAGAGAGAGAGAGAGAGAGAGAGAGAGAGAGAGTGTGTGTGTGTGTGTTACAAGTTACAAGGAGTTACAAGGAAGAGAAGTACTCCGGAAGGCCTTATGACCCATACAGGGGAGTACTGAAAGAGACTCAAGCTAAGTTAGAAACACATGTCCAGGCGACATCGAGTCTACGTAGGCAGCACCTCGTCGAGTCTTGTCTTGAACTGCTCTACAGAGTTACTATTGACGACATCTGAGGGAAGCGCATTCAAACGACTGCAGATTTTGTAGGAAAAGAAGTTCCCACAAAGATCTCTGTTGTAACGCTTCAGTTCAAGTTTGTAGCCATTGTTACGAGTGCGCCCCTCACTCAGCTGGAACAAGCACCTGTAGTCCACGTTGTCAAAACCTCGAAGTATCTTAAATACCTCTATGAGCTGACCACGAAGCCTTCTGGTCCCCCAGTGAGAAGAGGTTCAACTCCTTCAGGCACTCTGTATAACACATGTGTCTAAGCTCAGGAATCAGTTTGGTCGCCCTGGCCTGTACTCTCTCCAGTCTTGTGATGTTTTTACGGTAAGAAGGACTCCAAAACTGAACTACGTACTCCAAATGTGGACGGACGAGAGAGTTGTACAGTGATAGTACTATTTTTTTTTTTTTACAATATCCAAACTGTCTCTTTATGTAGCACAAAAGTTTCTGAGCCTTCTTCTCTACAGCTATACACTGCTTCGAGAACTTGAGGTCATTGGTAATAACTACACCCAAGTCTTTCTCCAAGTCAGTGCTCTTCAGAGCCTTTCCCTTAAGAACGTACTCATATTGGGGGTTGCGGTACCCAATGTGCATGACCTTGCACTTGGCTGCATTAAATGGCATCTGCCATTTGTCTGACAACTCTCCCAGCTTATGGAGATCAAGCTGAAGTTGTTCTACTTTCTCCGGAGTCGAAACGTCTGATCCTAACTTCGTGTCGTCGGCAAACTCAGAGATTCTGGAGACAATTCCTTTATCTATATCATTAATGTATATGATGAGAGAGAGAGAGAGAGAGAGAGAGAGAGAGAGAGAGAGAGAGAGAGAGAGAGAGAGAGAGAGAGAGAGAGATCCACCGCAGACCTCCTCTTCATCCTCTCCAAGGACTGGCAAGACGCCCTGGAAGAAGGCCTGGACACCCTTGTGGTGGCCCTGGACATTGCTGGGGCTTTTGACAGGGTCTGGCACGCCGGGCTCATTGAAAAGCTTCGCGCCAAGGGTGTCCAAGGTGACCTGTTAATGCTGGTAGAAGATTACCTCCAGGGTAGGACCCTTCAGGTAGTAGTCAACGGGCAGTCATCAAGGCCTTCACCTGTCCGGCCCTCAGTTCCACAAGGCTCCGTCTTGGGCCCAGTCCTATGGAACATATACATCGACGACCTCCTCCGGCAGGTCATCTGTGGCAGCATACGCCGACGACTGCACACTCTCCCGCTCCTACTGCCGCCTCGACAGTCAGCGTGCCGTCACTGAGCTGAACAGGCAGCTCGGACTGGTGGAGCAGTGGAAAAAGATGTGGCAGGTTAACTTCGCTCCTGAAAAGACGCAGGCGATGGTCATCTCGCGGTCCCCAGGTGCTTCACACGCAGTCTCAGGACAGCTGCGTTTTGGAGGCAAGAGCCTGCCACTTCAGGATTATATCAAGATCCTGGGCGTGTCTGTGGACCGCGGCCTACGCTTCGATCACCACATCAGTGTCGTCGCCCGCCAGACCTCTCTCCGAGTCTCTGCCCTGCGTAGGATGGCGAATAACCCTCGACCCACGGGGCATCCTCACGCTATACAGGGCACAGATACGCCCATGTATGGAGTACGGTGCCCTGTCCTGGATGTCGAGTGCCGCCACCCACATGCAGAGACTGGATGCTGTGCAGCGGCGAGCCCTGCGCTTGGTGGCCACCGATGAGGACCAACAGCTCCCACCACCAGTAACGTCACTGGAGCACCGACGGGACGTGTCGGCACTAGTGGTGTGCCACAAAACTCAGGTGCAGAGGGTCCCTCACCTTGACCCCCTGAGGCTGCTGCCACACACAGTACAGAGGTGCACCAGAGCTGCAGCCAGTAGCGACGAGCTAGTGAAGGTGCCTCGATCTCGCTCTAGCCAACACCAGCGCACCTACACAGCCAGGACTTCGCGGCTGTGGAACATGTTCACGGCGGCCACGCCCCAAGTGCAGGACATGTCCACGCACCAGGTGAAGCTGGCAGCCCACAGCTGGCGTAGCAC
>NW_026973675.1:440000-445000 GCF_035594125.1 Scylla paramamosain | reverse complement strand
ACTCCCTCCTTTCCACCCTTGCCAGCCTCCTTCTCCGCCCCTCGCCGTCCGCTAATCACTAATTTCAAGGCATTCACTCTCCCTCAAGCAGGATATCAGGCAAGCAGGGGCTGAGGTGAGCACTGGTCAGCGAAAACCAAAGGTGTGCACGAATTTCATAAAGTCAGTCAAGTGAACACCGAGTGAAGGTAATGAACTTGTGATACTGTTGATGTTATCCTTTTCTTCTTCTTTTTTCTTTTTTTCGTGTTCCTCTGTTTTTCATCTTCCCTTACTCCGTCTTACTGATTTTTTTTCTCTCTTTCTCTTTTCTTCTCTTTCTGTTTCTTGTCCTCCTCGTCTTCCTCCTCCTCTCTCTTCATTGTAATTTTCCCCTTCCTCCTCTTCTTCCTTCTCTTCGACCTTCTATTCTTAATCCTCCTCCTCCTCTTTCTCCATTTCCTTCTCCTCTTCATCTCATCCTTTCTCTTCATTTTCATGTTCTCTTATTCATCCCTCTGGTTCACCTCTTCATTTTCTTTGTTCTTCCAGAGTCTCGTAACCTTCATTCTTATCATTAGCAACTTTCTCTTCATTTCCCTTTTTATTTTCCTCTTCAGGTTTTCACTCCCACTTGTCTCCGCTGTACTTAGCTTTCTTTTATTCCGCCAAGTACTCCTTCTCCTCCTCCTCCTCCTCCTCCTCCCTCTCTTCTTTCTCCTCCTCCTCTTCCTCCTTTATCGGTTTATGTCTTCCCAGGTCGTGTTCGCTCCACGTAAGGCAGCAAAGCGTGAGAGAGCAAGGTCGAGAGTAGAGGCGCCCCCCCCCCCGGTAAACCTGCCACCCCCTCCCTACGCAATGATCATTATTGTAGCAGCAGGTGATCGAGGATTCTACCTAACCAGTGGGAGAAACACGCGTGACAACTTCAGAAAGCATCTCTGTAGCCTCTGAAAATAGCCCTGGTGAGACAGAAAAAGCTCAAGAACACGAGGCTATAAGAACATTACAAAGGAAACAAGGGAAGCTGCAAGAAGCCATCAGGCCTACACGTGGCAGTCTTTACAAAACACATCAATTTCCACTAATCATTCATAAATTTGTCCAATCTTTTAAAACTCCCATATAACTCTGCACTAATGACCTGATTCCTTACTCTATTCCATTCATCCACCATTCTATTTATGAACCACTCCCTTCTTGTCTCTTTAAGTCAATCTTGAACCTGTCAGGGAAAAAACACAGACGACCCGAGTGGAGAATAATGAAGGTGTTTATATCCAGGTAAATAGTGATAACACCTGAGCCTCTGCAACGTGTTTATTGTCCTGTAATGAGTCTCCTGTAACACCCGGGAGTGACGTGCACCCTAACTGCCGCCACTAGGTGAGGAATGAGTGCCGCTGTATACTAGGGATCGAGTGAGGAGAGACTGACAATGTGATCAATGTGGAGGGAACTTGTGGTGGTGGTGGTGGTGAAGGAAAATAAAGAGGAGGAAGAAGAAAAAAAAAATAGTTGTGGTGGTGGTGGTGGTGGTGGTGGAGGAAGAGGAAGAGGAAAAAATAAGAGAAGAAAAAGGAAAAAAAAAGGAAAACGACGGGGAGAGGAGGTGAAGGAGAAAAGAAGACAAAAAAAAGGAGTAACAGGAAGACAAGAACAACATCAGAAAATACAAACAATATAAAACAAAGAAACGAGGAGCGAAAGGCAGGTCAAACAAGAACAAACAAACAAACAAACAAACAAACAAACAAAAATGCTCCTTCACAATCGCAATTCTCACCTATAAAAATAAGTAAATAAATAAATGAAATAAATAAATAAATAAATAGATAAACAGAACATGATAACACAGCAATCATCTCTTCCTTAACTTTCCTCTTTTCTTCAACCCTTTCCTTCCTCCCTTCCCTCCCTCTCTCCCCCTTCGCTCCCCTTCCCATCCTCCCTCTCACCTCTCCCTTCCCCTTCCTCCCCTCTCCCTTCTTCCATATCCCCTCAGGTAAGGTTTAATAGAATTTCAAGATTTTTTTTATTAATCTAGACACGTAAAACTCTCTCTCTCTCTCTCTCTCTCTCTCTCTCTCTCTCTCTCTCTCTCTCTCTCTCTCTCTCTCTCTCTCTCTCTCTCTCTCTCTCTCTCTCTCTCTCTCTCTCTCTCTCTTTCTCTGTACATGTGACGTAGAAATATAACCATAACTATATTTGCACTTTAGTTTTGGAAATAATTTGAAAATGTTTGTTGCGTCAGACACTTGTGTTTCAGTGACGAAAAGAAGATGAGGTTTACAAGAGGAGAGGTGGTGTTCTACGGATTGGAAATTAGATCTTAGACCGCGAATGTTGCACAAGTTTATGGAAAAAAAGTTGGGGGGGTTGTCAAGACACTTAGTCGATATCTGAAGAGCAGTCCAACCTGGGGACATTTGTGGTCCCCTTCCCAGATGAGGACTCCGAGGTGAAGGAGTATATATATATATATATATATATATATTTATATATATATATATATATATATATATATATATATATATATATATATATATATATATATATATATATATATATATATATATATATATATATATATATATATATATATATATATATAAATCTGGATGAGCGGTGAAGGAATGAGGGCAAGATAATGGTTCACAAAGTCATTCTTTCCCGCAAAAAAAAAAAAAAAGGTAGATCCGAAAGAAAGGCAATGTAGTTTTCATTGAGGACACTTGTGTGTGGAAACAGCTCCAGTCACAGGCAGCAGGAAATACAGACCATGTCGGAGAACGAAGCAGCAAGTTATTAAGTACGTAACTGTGTTGACACCAAGCAAATGTATACACCAAAGAGCACCGCAGTTGTTTATGTTCCACACTCATTATATCAAACTGCCTCGCGTCCCGCCAATGTAATCCTGAGTTAATGGATTAACAGCAACTCTACCAACGTGTGATGTCCTTAAATGTGTGTGTGTGTGTGTGTGTGTGGTGTGTGTGTGTGTTTACGGAGGAGTAAACAGAAGAGGGAAGGTGCTCCTTGTTTTATCACGATTTAAGAGACTCTAGAGACCCTACGACCTTTCAACACTCACTCAGCAACGCATTAAGTACGCGAGTCCATTGTGGTTGCTTCATGTAGAAGAGGAGTTTTGGACTTAGCCGTTATTTGCCTTTTAAACCTGTGGTGCCTGGGCAAACCCTCCCCACGACCAGATTTCTGCAGGTGGCGCATGCGCAGTTGGAACCTGACTGGGCTGTTGTCATAGCAACCACAGTTGCCACATGTTACCTACCCATCTTCTCATTATGGCAAGACAGTTGTCAGATTTAAGAAAATTACAGAAAACTCAACTTTCTCGGTTGTCAAAAGACGAACTAATAGAGAGTATTCTTGCATCGAGTGAACAAGATTCTATTGCAGAGAAGTTGAACGATGTAATAAAGGAATTGGCAGACCTGAGACAAGCACTAACGTCACCTGGAAGTGTCATCAACACTAAGATTACTGAGTTGCAGCAGCAGGTCAACGTGCAAGCTGAAATAATATCAAAACAACAACGTTTTCTTGAAGGACTGGATAGGAAGGAACGAGAATGCAACTTAGTAATACTCGGTGTCCCAGATAACGGTGAAGAGCTGGACGGTGAGACAGAGGACGTGGATAAGGTCAACAAAATCTGGGATGCAGCTGGTGCAACGAGCGAGGTGCTGAGTGTCCGACGGCTGGGTGACGGTGGTGCTGCTGGGGGAGCACGACCACGGCGCTCTCGTCCCATCCTGGTTACCGTGAGATCCAAGTAAGACCGGGATGCTGTGCTCGACAAGGCTAAGAATCTCAAACAATGCAACACAGAAGCGTACAAGACTGTTTTCATTAAGAAGGATGTTCACCCGAGTGTCCGAGCAGAGTGGAGGAGGTTGCGTGAAGCAGAGCAAGCAGAGAAGGAACGTCCGGAAAATGTTGGCTGCAACATTGTGTTTAACGCAAGAGAGCGTCAGCTCTACAAGGATGGTGTTGTGATCGATAAGTGGAACTGGCAGGGTTTTTAGGTCGACCACAACATAATACTAGAGTTCTTAAAATCTTGTCTTGGAATATTAACGGTTGCAAAACTAAGTTAGAAAAGAAGAATGTGGAAGATATGTTACTGAAATATGACATTGTGGCACTGAATGAAGTGAAAACATCGCTACGTGTATGCTTGCCTGGCTATGTTTCTTACATGAGCTACAATCAGAACGCAGCTCATCGTGGCGGAACAACTGTTATGATAAAAAACTGTCTCAGTGAAGATGTAATAAGAGTGGATACGAGCATGTGTGACCAGGTGTGGTTTGAACTGAGTTGTGTACCTGGAGTAATGTTTGGTGCCTGCTACATACCCCCAAGTGACTCACTGTACTTCTCTCACGAGTCATTTGCAGCTATACACGAGAAGCTCATGGAAAACAACTGTGATAAGTGTTTAATATTAGGTGATGTAAATGCGAGGTTGGGCAAAGCTGTAAGAGATATTGCCAATAATACTGAATATGCATATCCACTCATACCAGACGATGTAAATACTCCCAATGATAACGCTTATGCCTTAGCATCAGTTTGTAAAGACAATAACTTAATTGTGATCAACAATCTGAAAACTCGTGAGAAGCACTTTGTAAGCAATCTGACATTTAAGAAAGATAGCACATGGATTTCCGAGTTGGATGTTTGTGTAGCGTCAGAGATGTTAGTCAGGAATATTGATTTGTTTCAGGTTCACCAGACAGAACACTTGCCATCAGATCACGCTCCGATAGCGGTCCAATTATGCTTGAATAAAGTCAATCTTGACCATGTGTTACGGCGTGCCTACCATTTAGGCGGTCATGCATCACTACTGGGGACTGCGGAGCGTGCTAAGATGACGAGTAAACCTATAAAATTCAATCAGATTAATCATGATATGTTCTCTAATTTAATTTCTAATGTTCATGTGGATGGTAATGATGGCACTGTAGATGAGTTTGCAGAAA
>NW_026973675.1:427500-430000 GCF_035594125.1 Scylla paramamosain | reverse complement strand
GAACATGTTTGAGATTTATGTCGTAAAGAACTTTCAAAGTGAGAAAAAATATTTCGTGGAAACTACTGAAGTCACGGCATAAGGAATGGTATCAGTACAACAAAGTCTAGGGATACAGACTATTCATCCCTCCTCACTGTGAAGGAACGTGGCTAAGATTATGTGCTGAACAATATAAAAAGCCCCTCCAAAAATATCTGTTAAACATTACTATATTTACATAGCGCAGGGATTCGTATTAATGAAACAAAAACTGAAGGTACAGAATTGACTCGTTTTTCATCACTTTACAGAAAAAAATGTTTTTAGAATTGTGTAGAATTAAGACACGAGAATATATCAATTTAAAACTTCCTGACCCACGAAGCAGAATGAATATTAATAGTAGAACAAAGGCTATAGAAAAAAAAGACTCTGCCCTCAGTTTCCTGCAACCTGCGTTTAAGACCTGCCGTGGAGACCTTACAAAACGAGGACTGCAAGTTGGAGGGAAATCTTTACTGGTTTATATATATATATATATATATATATATATATATATATATATATATATATATATATATATATATATATATATATATATATATATATATATATATATATATATATATATATATATATATATATATATATATATATATATATTAAAGTCAGAACCCGAAATCAGCCAAAACTAGTTTCAACTAGTCAGAACTAGTAGTATAATTTATTGTTTGTAAAAACTAGTATTACCTAGGCAAAACTAGTTTCTTAACATAAAGGCTCGGTAAAACACGAAATGTATTTTACACCTAGTTTTACCTACACACTTCAGTCAAAACTAGTTTTAACAATTGTTAAGTTTGGGAAAATTAGGTTAGACTAAAAGTGAAACTGGTGTAGTGCCGGGGAAAACATTTCTATGTATAAATAGCATTAGGGAGTGGAGTGAACCATGTGGGGACCATAAGGGTGGGACTCGCTTGACAAACACCGGAAGTGAGGACGCTGGCTTGTCAGTTTTTGTATGTTTCAGTCCGCTGTCCTCCTGCATTGACACAGGTTAGTACGTGTGTTGTCCTCTGATATCAGATTATTGCATTGCCGTTTACCTTAATTGTTATTTCTTTGTTAGATGTTACTGAGTCATAGTTTGTAGGGTGGGGGAAGGGGGGGGAGGATTCATTCTCATTTAGCTGGTTCACTGATTTACTTCACCTTTCAGTTGTTCGTGAGCCACCAATACAACAAGATGGCAACTTGGAGCCCACCTGACCATCCTGAACACCCTCTTGACCGCCCTCCTAACCAGGCAGCTGACACTGAATGGGAGACTATGGTTTTACAGACCATACTGAAGTGGGACGTGCAACAAGAACCACACTACAACATACTTACTGCAGAAAAATACGGTTCACTGTTGCAGGAGGTAAAGGAGGCTAAAACTGCTAAGAAGAAAACGTCTCTACAGTACAGAAGACTGAAGCGGTTTGATGTCATTGAAATTGGTGGTGTTCAAAAACTGATTGCAAGTAGCAAAAATGACCAAGTTCGTTATTGCGTTCCTGCTCCCGAGATTTTTGAAGTCAGTAAGACATCTCATGTAGCAATCGGTCATGGTGGTCGAGATAGACTGAAATGTGAAATTAACAGGAAATATGCAAATGTGACAGCCGATATGATAAAGCTCTTCTTGACCATGTGTGAAGTGTGCCAAAGTAAGAAAAATAAAAAAAGAAAAGAGGACTTGTTTCCAAACCAATCTTACACTCAGAGCTAAATAGTCGGTGTCAAGTGGACTTAATTGATATGCAGACACAAGCAGATGGAAAATATAAATTCATAATGGTTTATCAAGATCATTTAACTAAATTTGTGATACTACGTGCATTGCAATGTAAACGTGCTGAAGAAGTTCCTTATCACCTTGTTGATATTTTTTTAACCCTGCATTTTACAGAGTGATAACGGAAGAGAATTTGTAAATAGTGTTATAACGTCCTTAGCTTCTTTGTGGCCAGAGTTGAAAATTGTGCATGGAAAACCAAGACATAGTCAAAGTCAAGGGTCTGTGGAACGGGCAAATCAAGATATTGAAAATATGTTAAGTGGATGGATGAAAGACAATGATACAGCAAGGTGGTCCGAAGGATTACGCTTTGTACAATTTATGAAGAACAGAGCCCATCATTCTGGTATAAATCGAAGCCCATACAAAGCAGTGTTTGGTGTAGAACCAAGGGTTGGCCTTGCAACAACATGCATTCCACGAGAATTGATTAAAGTTGTAAATAATGAGGAGGATTTGGAGAAGATAATTGCACATGTAAACAAGGGCACTGTTGGGGAATCTAATGTTGCTTTGCAGATGACAAATCAAGATGACATAAATTCACGATCTAGTAATAGAAGTGAAGTGTTTTCGTGTTGTGTGTGTGAAATGGAAATAAGTGAAGGTCACTACTGCTCGAAGTGTGGCTCACATATTCACGAATCTTGTGGAATAAACGTTGAGAGCGGC